>NW_007232433.1:217206-234270 GCF_000164805.1 Carlito syrichta
AATAGTTGTTCAAGGTGTGCTTATGAATGAGAACATGTGATACTCGGTTCTTTGTTTCTGTGATAGATAACTCAGTATTATAGCCTCTAACTCCATACAAGTTGATGCAAAGTTCATAATTTTATCGTTATTTATAGCTGCATAATATTCTATCATGTATATGTACCACATTTTTTTGTAACCCACTCGTCTTGTGATGGACAACATGGTTGGTTCCACTTCACTCCAGCCTGAGTGACAGAGTGAGACTCCAACTCAAAAAAAAAAAAGAAAAGAAAAGAGAATTGCATATTAAAACTATACCAGAAGTTACAGGGCTGCAGTATAAGGAAAACGCCAAGTTGCTGTCCTTCATGAGGCTTTACTAAATGTTCAGACTGTTTGGAAGATTTGAAAAATCAGTTGAATATGAATATGAAAGACCTAAGAACTACTGCCCACCTGAGGTGCTGTGTATTGGACCACTTTGCAGAGACCTGGAAACTCAACCTAAAACACCTCAATCATCACCAAGGAACATTGAGAAGCTGAGATGTGAAGTTGGAAGGCAAACTAAATACTTAAGGTGACAGCATAAGAACCCAGAAAAACCTTTAAGGGCGAAAGAGACGGGATGATTGTAACAGCGTGACACGGAGCAGAGGTAAATAACAGGCCCTGCAGATGAGTCAGACACTTCAGTAGTTTGAGTCAAGAACAGGAGAGAGAGATCTTGTGGTCCTTGTGAGAAAAACTGTTGGGGTCTCAGTCAAAAACAAGCTCGGTGTGAAGCCACATCGTGACTGCTGCAGCTCTTCATTCACCCTTTTCCTACCTGCCAAAAAAAGAAAAGCGAAACAAGGGGCCGGTTGGGTGTTCTTGGGGAAAATCCTCTTGTAATTGAGGCTGCTGTTATTGCTGTGGAGGTGAGCGCCTTTGCAAGCCAATACACTTTCCGTTTAACCCTGGGCTTCACCAGTCCCAGCTGTCTCACAGCATCCTGACTCACACTGTCTGTTCCCTACCCTGCCCAAGCAGGCATTTGGTGCCTTGATTTAGAATAAATGAGGTGATAGACTCTAGGCTGTGAGGCTTGGATCACACCAGGGATATTCCATTCCTCTCAGGACACTACTCTTTTTAGAATTGCGCAGAAAGCTGGGCTCGGTGGCTCAGCCTGTAATCCTGCGCCTTTGGGAGGCTGAGGTGAGTAGATTGCCTGGGCCCGTGGGTTCGAGACCTGCCTGGGCAGCGAGACCTCATCTCTGCAATAAATCAAAAAATCAGCCGGGCGTGGTAGTACATGCCTGTAATTCCGGCTACTTGGAAGGCTGAAGTGGAAGGATCGCCGGAGCCCAGCAGGTTGAGGCTGTGGTGGCCTGGAGCAGCCACTGCACTCCAGTCTGAGTGACAGAGTGAGACTCCAACTCAAAAAAAAAAAAAGAATTGCACAGAAATAAACTCATTCAGACAGTGCCCAGGATAAGGAGTCTTCAAATTGTGTCATAGAAGGAACAGTTTTTAAAAAAACAGAAAGCTTTCTTTAGAAAACAAAAAGGTGGAAAGAGAAAAGAAAGCTGTCTTCTGAGGTCTGAGGGTTGTCACAAAGTAGACGGGTTCGGTTATCTATGTGACCAGAAGAGGCTCTCCAGAGTGTTTTAGCACTGGAAGGAAACCCACACAGAGGCAGGGGGGCTGTAGGTGTCAGAAGGGTAGTGGTGTCAGGTTCACTTTCAGATCTCACCAGCTTACTGTCTTTGAGACTCCAATGAATGTCTTTCCAGGTAACCTTGATCCTTGGAACTGCTATTCCCTCCTCCTCCCCCCCCACCCAAATCCTTACTTGCTATAAAAAAGGGGCACCTGACTGGGGGGTGGTGGGCACACCTCATCAACAAGGGTACCTGCGTAATGGACATTTGTATGCCTCACCCTGAATTGTGCCCCACATCTTTAAAATAAAAAATTTTTAATAAAGAATTATATATGATCCAGCAATTCCATATCTAGGTATATACCCCAAAGAGCTGAAAGCAGGAACTCAGATACTTGCACACTAATAATGTTCATAGCAGCCTTATTCACAATAGTCAAAGTTGGAGGCAACCCAAGTGTCCATCAATGGATGAATAAACAAAATGTGAAATATCCACACAATATAATATTATCCAACCTTGAAAAGGAATGAAATTCTGACACATGCTACAACATGGATGAATCTCGAAGACATTATGCCAAGTGAAATAAGCCTGTCACAACAGGACAAATATTATATGGTTCCACTTATATGAGATACCTAGAGTGGTAAAATTCACAGAGGCAGAAAGTAGAATGGTAGTTGCCAGGGGCTGGGGAAAGGGAGGAAGTTGGTGTTTAATGGATAGAGTTTCAGTTTAGGGAGATGAAAAAGTTCTAGAGACAGATGGTGGTGACGGTTATGCAACAATGTGAATGTGCTTAAGGGCACTGAACTGTATACTTAAAAATGGGTTAAAAAATGTTAAAGGTGGGGTGGGAAAGGAGTTGCTTGTCTCTCAGTGTTCAGAA
Source organism: Carlito syrichta (assembly GCF_000164805.1). Lineage (NCBI taxonomy): Eukaryota > Metazoa > Chordata > Mammalia > Primates > Tarsiidae > Carlito > Carlito syrichta. The sequence goes on from NW_007232433.1 coordinate 219,733, forward strand.
TTCCAGTTAGTAAGTGTAGTGAAATGTTCAGAAGCCTGGGGAGGAAGAGTTACTCAATCCTCTGTACTGTGCATGCCCTCGAAAGAACTGGACAGAGAGCTCTCTCTTGACCTCTGGACAAACACATCCCTGCCTCGCTGCCCTGCGCTTGGAGTCCTCCATGATTTTAGTCCATCTTCTCATCCCTGGTAAATCTTCACCCTGAAAAATGTAGCTTCCTGGATCCTGACAAATACTGTGTACCCATTTCGGCCCTGAGCTCCCCATTAGAGCTGCTGGGGGAGCTATCTGCCCACTCAGCTTATTTTTGTCTCTTCCCTCACACTAAACATATCTCCTTTTTTTTGAGTCGGAGTTTCACTCTGTCACCCAGGCTGGAGTGCAGTGGCACACTCCTGGCCACCACAGCCTTGACCTGCTGGGCTCAGGCGGTCCTTCTGCCTCAGCCTTCCAAGTAGCTGGAACTACAGGCACGTGCTACCATGCCTGGCTAATTTTTTTTTTTTTTTTAATTGTAGAGATGAGGTCTTACCAAGTTGCCCAGGCTGGACTCGACCCCCTGGACTCAGACAGTCCTCTCGCCTTGGCCTCCCAAAGTGCTGGGAATGCAGGCATGAGCCACTGCAGTCAGCCAACACTGAACATATTTTCATCCTGTAGGCGCCATGCTGTGTGAAGTGGAGTCTGTTGCTGGAGATGGACACAGAAGTAGTTACAATGCAGTGTGGGTAATGAACATACAAAGAAGATTGTGATTTCTCGTTAAGATGGGATCCAGAGAAGCTCAAAAGAGCAATTTTTAGAAATTTTTATTGGGAAACATTATATATGCAGTTAATAATCGCTAACATTTATTTATTCCAGTTGCGTTCCTTGACTTACTGCACCTAAGCCTCAGAGTAAGCCCGAGATAGATACTTGTCATTGGGCCTGTTGGAGGGGGCACATGGGCCCCTAGATGCGGGGGTCTTTCGCAGCCACAATCCCCCGATGAAAGCCAGGTTCTTGGAGACTTGAACAAATAATTGGATGAAACGCACAAACAATAAAAGCAGAGAGAGAGATTTATTAGGCAGAAGAGACAGTGCACGCCAGAGAGTTTGGAGCAGGATACAATGCAAGCGTGGCCCTAGAACCCCGACAGTTACATTGTGTGGAATTTATATCTCTTTCACTAGAATCGTATTAGACAGTCATTGGATGGGCCCAGTACACATCAGAGGAGTTAGTGCGGATTTGGATGTTCATTGGACAGACCTGGTGCATGGCTCTGTTTCACTGGTCCATTTCAAATGTTGCCCTGGCGGGAAGTTCCCGCCCACAAGTTTCCCAAGGGTGGGGTTGGGGGGGAAGGCTTCCTGCTGCAGGAGGCTGCTTGGGGCATGCGCATGTGCCTTGGGACTCAATCCTTTGCCTCTCATCAAGAATGCCACTTCCCACGCCTGTGTTATGCCCTGGCCAGCTCGCTTCACTTCTCAGAGACTCCTGGCCCCTTCTCTTGCTCTTGTTCCTGCCTACCCTCCTGCCTCAGGCCTGTTTTTGAGATGGGGATATTTATACTCAGAGAAATGGAGCACACGACTGGAGGGCACTTAAACCAGAATTTGAACCTGGATTGTTTGTCTCGTCTCCGGAGCTCCTGTCATCAGTACTATAGTATAAATTGTTTTCTATAATGCCCAGAAAGCAATGGAATGAGCTTTCTGTTCTTGCCTGAAAGTTTCAACAAATCATTTCTTCAGATTTTTCAAAGATCTAAAACAATATGCTGTGCTAAATGTAATGCGGTATCCTGGATTGGATCCTAAAGCAGAAAAATATCATTTATGGAAAAACTGGTGAAATCTGAATAAAGATTAATGTTTAGTTGTACCAATGTTAATTTCTCAGTTTTGATGAATGTACCATGGTTGTGTAAGATGTCAACACTAGGGGAGGCTGGGTGAAGGGTACATGGGGACTCTGGACTATATCTGCAATTTTTCTACAAATCCAAAATTATTCCAAAATAAGACATTCACTATCAATATCAACAACATTATGGATATGAAACCTCATCGACACGTTGGTCCCTCCCCAAACAATCATTATCCTGAATGTGGTGTTTATTGATTATCATTCAAAAGGCCTAACCTGGTTATTCGTATTTGGAAGCGTTGGCCAAGAGCAATGCAGAGCATTCCTCAAGGCCTTTTGTGCAGGGTCAGGAGTCTCGGGAGTCTCAAGGTTTCAGGGCAGGGTCAGGAGCGTGGGCCGAACAGAGACTCTGCTCCTCTTTCAGCCAGGGCGCTGCTCTGAGCCCTCCCCCATTCAGCCCCCTTTCACTCTCGCCAGCCAGCAGCCCACAGGCTGGGGCCCGTTATGGACTCCACGAAGGAGGCCGTGCCCTCCCTGCAGCCCCTTTCAGTCAACCTTCCCCGAACTGTGCACCACCCACCCTTCAGAAGACAGCTGGCACTGAATTTTTCCTGAGCTTGAGGATTAAAGAAGACCTCTGTAGCTGTCAGTCTTTGTTACACTTTAGGTCTGCAGATAAGAGTCCCCAGGCACAGCCGTGTTCTCTAGCAGAGAGGATGTTCATGCCATCTGGCATATTCTGAGAGTAGAGTTCCCACTAAAAGCCCGGAAGGTCCTATATTTACTCAGCACTTAAGCTGTGTACCCAGACCACAACCCCACCCTACAGGGCCCAGCCCTGGGACAGGGGATGGCCCAAACCAGAGCACTGAAGCTCCAGGTATTATCCAGTGTCTAAAGGTCACTAGAAGAGCTACAGCTCTGAGACCTTGTTCATCTGTTTGTTTAAAGATTTGTTTTCCCCCAATGTCTACTTATAAAAGTAACTGCGAGGTTAGAGATTCACAGAAGCCTTCAAAGAGGAGGCACAGAAATCCCACCAGAGAGGGTCAGAAGGGAAGTCCCAGGAACTGTTCATAGCCATCTGAGGCTGCCCGTGACCTGAAGTTGACCTATGACCTGGGGCTGGCCCCAGAACCTGAGGACAACTCAGAGAAGAGAGTAGGGCCTGGCCAAAGTTTCTGGAAAAATAAATAAGCTTCTCTGTTGTTCTTTGACTTGCAGATACTGTTCTTTTGCAGGGAAAAACAGACCCATCTCCCAGTTTTAGGATCCCTGAAAGGTGACCAGGGGAAAGCAAAGCCCAACTTCCCTGGGAAAATGGTCTCAGCGTGGTGAATGCTAGACATAGGGGTAGAAAACTCCAAATGTGAACTAGTTTGTGTTTTTTCCAAAATTATCCAAAAGGGGAATAGCCACAAGAGGGAGATTAGGGAACGGGGAAGTTGAGGAAGAGTTGAGAACAAGCTCTTCTGTTACCTCACTTCAGCTTTTAGAGATTCACAACTCCAGCCTCAAAGGCAAAGAGACTTGTGTTAGTGCCTAAGTATTTGAGGTGATAAGTTCTTGTTTTCCCTATTAATTCATATAATTTCTTTTGAAATTTCTATGATGCGTACTGGGCTGTGAAATTAGTTTCATAATACAGACACCTACATTTCAAAGAAAGATCATTGTGAGTCTTATAATGCAATATCATGATTTCATAATAACATAAAGCTAAGTCATGCGGTACTACTTTCTTGGAAAAAAAAAACATTCACAGTTTTCATAGCAATTAGGGTCATCACTATGTTTCCAAGCAGAAAAAAATGTCTCACTTCATGCAGAGATGTGTGGACTGGGAGATGAAAGACCTGAATTTTGCACCAGCTCTGCTGTAACCATCTATTTGACAGTGGGCCTCAATTTCCATAAATGAGAGGTGTCACTGCTTCGTATGATAGCTAAGAGGTGGTAATCAATGATATTCATAAAGTTGGAGAGGAAAATGAACACATGCAAATATAAAATCCACATGATAAGTGTGCTACATATTACAGTGTCATCATGAAGACATTGTAACTGATCCATACTGGGCCACTGGTCGCTTGTACGCCAAAATAAACAAGCACGAGATGTCATGGAAGGAAGGTGATTTTATTCCAAAAGCCAGCAAATGGGGAAATGGCCAGGCTCCTACCTCAAAGAAACCATTTCAGCTTTTTAGGATGAGTGCAAGTGTTTAAAAGGGAAATTTGGTACGGGAAATGTGCAACTATGGCACAGCGTATGTGTTGATGGCTTATCTTGGGTGGCAGTTCTCCCGGAGGTCTGGTTGGTTGGTGCTATCTCAGCTGCAGTCAGGTTATGGATCAACCCTCTCAAGACTCCCCCCAAGTGGCAGGGTCCGACAGTCGAGCTGTTTTAAGATTAGCCCTTGGGATTTCTAAGCAAGCATTAAGGTCAGACAATCATGCATGGTGAAAAAAGAAATTTCTAAAACGTGTCAAATCTTAAGATTAAGAGTGAGAGAAGGGCCAGGCTCAGTGGCTCAGCCTGTAATCCCAGCGCTTTGGGAGGCCAAGGTGAGTGGATTGCCTGAGCCCGCGGGTTGGAGACCTGCCTGGGCAACTTGGCAAGACTTCATCTCTACAATAAATCAAAATGAGCCGGTGTGGTAGCGCGCGCCTGTAGTTCCAGCTACTCGGAAGGCTGAGGTGGAAGGATCGCCGGAGCCCAGCAGGTCGAGGCTGCGGTGGCCGGGAGCGGCCACTGCACTCCAGTCTGGGCGACAGAGTGAGACTCCAACTCAAAATAAATAAATAAATAAAATAAAATAAAATACACTTAAGGCTGAGATGCTTAGTTGCATTATTGTTAATAGTATTAAGTTGGAAATGTTGATATCACAGATTATTAGCAGAAATCATCTCTGGAGATGATTTTTTTTTTTTTTTTTGAGTCAGAGTCTCACTCTGTTGCCCAGGCTGGAGTGCAGTGGCACTCTTATGACCACTGCAGTCTCGACCTCCTGGACTCAGGTGATCCTTCTGCCTCAACCTTCCAAGTAGCTGGCACTAGCGTGCACTACCACACCTGGCTTATTTTTTGATTTGTTGTAGAGACAAGGTCTCACCAAGTTGTCCCGACTGGTTTTGAACCCCTGAGCTCAGACAATCCTCTCACTTCAGCCTGCCAAAGTGCTGGGATACAGGCTTGAACCATCACACTCAGCTGGAGATGATTTATTTTGAAACTGGTCAAATATTTATGAGCCATTTGCCTTCCCATTAGTTTCTGTTTCTATTCTGAATGATTTTCAGGAAAGGAGTTTAAACAACTTTCCCTGGTAACTTATCTCTGTCAAAAGAGCCTAATGGTGAGCTAATTATTCCTTTCATTTAACCCACTGCCACCTTTCCTCTTAATCTGATGGGGTAGGGCAGAAAGGGCATGGATTTAGATAAGAACCAGTCCTGACATGGCCACCTACTAGATTTGCACAGTGCAAATGACCTGCTGAGTTCCAGGACCTTTGTCTTCTAAGTGAGAATAATAATCATGCCTAGAGCTAGAATACATGAAAAGTGCTTCATAAGGTGACAAACATGCCAGTGATGATCACAAATTCTCCAGTGTCACATTTATGAACATCAAAGTGTGAACGTGCTAAGATTTTAAACAATTGACTTATTTATTACAATTAAATGCAGCCAAATGAAAGAATCACATAATCATAATCCTGAGTGAAAGAAGACAGACACAATAAAGTAGATTCTGTGTGATTTTACAAAGAGAGCTGTAATGTTCTACTTCTTGATCAACATGTTGTTTACAAGTATGTTTGGTTTGTGACTACTCATCAAGATGTGAACATAGAAAGCATGCCCTTTTCTATGTGTGCATATTGTACTTCAATAAAGAGTTAACATGTTTGTGTTTGAGATGGTGGATATGCTAATACTCTGATCTGATCACTATATATTATAAGTATCAAAACATCACTATGTACACCCATGAATATGTATAATTATTATTTGTCCATTAAAAAATAAAATTAAATTAACATTTTTTGGCTTAGAAACATTAGATACCATGGTTTAGAAAAAGCAACAGCCAACAACAAAAACCTCCAGACATCCTATCTTCTAGATATAATCCCTTTTATTTTGTTTATTTATTTATTTTTGAGTTGGAGTCTCACTCTGTCACTCAGGCTGGAGGGCAGTGGCATGCTCACGGCCACTGCAGCCTCGACCTGCTGGGCTCGGGCGATCCTTCCGCCTCAGCCTTCCAAGTAGCTGGAACTACAGGCATGTGCCACTACGCCTGGCTAACTTTTCTTGATTTATTGTAGAGATGCAATCTCACCCAGTTGCCTAGGCTGGTCTGGAACTCGTGAGCTCAGGCGATCCTTTCACCTCAGTCTTCCAAAGTGCTGGGATTATAGGTGTGAGCCACTGCGCCATAACCCCTTTAATTATGTTGGCATAGATCCTTCCAGAATTTTTTCTATAATGTAAACAAATACTTTACAAAAAGGGATCATACTCTATTTCACTCTTACAAATCCTGACAAGTAAGACTTGTTCAAACATCTTTGCTCAGTCTCTGGGGAATCTAGAAGAACAGGCGCCTTGAAGATACTGGGTCTTCCCCCTAAAAGACAGTCCCGATTTGCATTCCCATCTGCAGCAGATGAGAAATCCCTTTGCCTTTGCTTTCTTGCCAAAAATAAATGTTATAATCCTTTTAAATCTTTGCCAATCTGGAAGTCGTTTGCAACTGAGTACAAGAATTGCAGAAGAAAGCCAGGCTCGGTGGCTCAGCTTGTAATCCCGCGCCTTTGGGAGGCCAAGGTGAGTGGATTGCCTGGGCCCGCGGGTTCAAGACCCGCCTGGGCAGCGAGACCTCATCTCTACAATAAATCAAAAAATCAGCCGGGCGTGGTAGCACATGCCTGTAGTTCTGGCTACTCAGAAGGCTGAGGCGGAAGGATCGCCGGAGCCCAGCAGGTCAAGGCCGCGGTAGCCGGGAGTAGCCACTGCACTCCAGTATGGGCGACAGAGTGAGACTCCAACTCAAAAAAAAAAAAAAAAAAAAAAAAGCAGAAGAGGCAACAGGGATTTAAGTGCCAAAGCAGGGGTAGAACAGGTTTGGGTCCCCGTCCCAGCTCTGAAGCTGTTTCCTCTGCTCCAAAATGGGGTTAAATGAGAATCAGCCTAAAGAGAATAGTTACATAGCGTCATAGTCCTAACACCCCAACTGCTCTCCCTTCTTCCCAACTTGTTCCCAATCTTGTCTCCACCCAGCAGCCTGGGTATGCCCATAGGAATGTGAATCACTCCCTGTCTTAAAACCCTTCCTTGGCTGGCCTAGGACTTCGAACAAAATCTAAACTTCTTGTCCTGGTTGACACAGGTGCACCTACTCTGCCTTTGTATCTCCCTGTGGGTGCTGTCGGGCCTCACACATCCTGTCTAGTCTCTTCTTGGTTCTTTCTTTTCTTTTTCTCCCCAGGCTGGAGTGCAGCGGCACACACGGCCAATGCAGCCTCTACCTGCTGGGCTCAGGCAATCTTTCCATTTCAGACTTCCAAGTAGCTGGAACTACAGGCACACGCTACCATGTCCAGCTAATTTTTTGATTTATTATAGAGACGAGGTCTCGCCAAATTGCCTGGGCTGGTCTCAAACCCCTGAGCTCAGGCAATCCTCTTGCCTTGGCCTCCCAAAGTGCTGGAATTACAGGTTTGAGCCACTGTGTCCTGCCGGAGTCCAGCTCCTGCCAGGTTCAGAGTACCCCAAAGGTGGAGATGGCATAGGCGTTTGGGGGCAGGAAGAAAGAGGGAGAGAGAGAGAGAGACTTGGACAATTGCTTAGGTTTGAGCAGAAGATTTTTGTTGTTGTTGTTGGAGTCTCACTCTGTCGCCCAGACTGGAGTGCAGTGGCCGCTCCCAGCCACTGCAGCCTCAACCTACTGGGCTCCGGCGATCCTTCCACCTCAGCCTTCCAAGTAGCTGAAACTACAGGCGTGCACTACCACACCAGGCTAATTTTTTTACTTATTGTAGAGATGAGGTCTGGCCAAGTTGCCCTAGCAGGTCTGGAACCCACGGGTTCAGGCAATCCACTCACCCCCCAAAGTGTGGGATTACAGGCTGACCTTTGTTGAGTGTCAACAGTGGGCTTTTATACTCATATGTCCTTCACATGAACACAAAGTCAGGTGTGTTAGGGGCGTCCCCCACCCACCAGATATTCTTTCAGGTATGAGGAAGAAAATCCCATAACAGATATTAACCTTAATCCATGACTGACCTGTTCTATAAAACTTTTTCATCCTAAGCTAATTTATACTAATACCAAGTTAAAGGATTCTATAGAAACTTAAATATTTACTTTACAACTTAAAGTGGCCCATCCCAGAATGTTTGGAATGTGGCCCAGTCCAAAGTTCTCAGTGGGCTACCTGCAAGTAACCTAGTCACATTCTTTCAACAAAATGGCTGTCTAAACTTACATTTCTAAAACTATATTCTACAATTTACACCTTACTCAACTTCAATAAATCCTAAAATCACGACCCAGAAGCCTGTGACCAATACTAAGGCTCTTAGATGTGACCCAAGTTTGAACTGTAAGTTGTGTGAAAGCCAAAACCGCAGTTTGTGGAAGAATGGGAACAATGAGCTTCTAAAGTTAGCTTGTGTTCGTCCTGGTCTCAGAGTTACTATGTTTGAACTTATAGGAGCTTATTCTGGTTATAGTGCTAAGTAGAAAGGGGGAGGAAATGGGGTCAACAGCTCCCAAACACATCCTAGTGGTCTCGGGATCAACGGCCCTTCCTGATCCCTAATGCTCAGTGGGCCTCCGTGGCTGGCTCCCAACAGTGTCCAGCCTCCTTCTTGATTCTTATTACTACGTGTGATGATATATTTCTTTGCTTGCTTTCGTGCTTTATCTCCTCACCACCTGGGGAGCTCAAGGAGTACAGAGACAAGGGCTTTTTGATTCATTGCTGTGTCCTCCAGTGCCTGCCTCATTAGTAGATGCTTGGTAAATATTTGTTGCATGAATGAATAGCCATCTCACTAGTCCTCTGGTTTGGTAGTAAATCTATAGCACTGTGACAAGGTGGGGTGGTTATTCATTCTTTGGGACCTATCCTTCTGGGTTGCTCTTTTCTGGGTCTGAGCCTCCCCCAGGTCATTTCTGATCTTTCCCATCCACATTCCGGAGCTCTTGTGGGCTGTATCACCTTCTGCATCTCTAAAACGACATAGATGCTGTCTTAGACTGTTCTTTAAATGTTTAAAATGCCTCCTCCCACCTTAGGGAACCATATACTAGGTTACACTAATCTAGTTCCTCTAAATGGTACACTGTCTCAAAGAAAGGAGAGCTCAATAAATATTATTCAGGGATAGGCACAGTGGCTCACATCTGTAATCCCAACATTTTGGGAGGCTGAAGCAGGAGGATTGCTTGAGGCTAGGAGTTTGAGACCAGCCTAGGCAATGTATTGAGATCCTGTCTCTACAAAAAAATAAATAAATAAGCCAGGTGTGGTGGTACACACCTGTAGTCCTAACTACTTGGGAGGCTGAGGCAGGAGGATCCTTTGAGCACAGGAGTTTGAGACCGCAGTGAGTTATGCTTGTGCCACTGCCCTCCAGCCTGGGTGACAGAGTGATACCTTATCTTTTAAAAAAAAAAATCATTTATTCAGCATTTATTTATTAAGTGACTACAAAGTGCCAGGCATTATATCAAGCATTCGGGATACAAATACTAATAAGATACAGTATTTCTTTTGAGTCAGAGTCTCACTCTGTTGCCCAGGCTGGAGTGCAGTGGCACATTCATGGCCACTACAGCCTCAACCTGCTGGGCTCAAGCCATCCTTCCACCTCAGCCTTCCAAGTAGCTGGAACCACAGGCACGTGCCACCATGTCCAGCTAATTTTTTGATTTATTGTAGAGACGAGGTCTCGCCAAGTTGCTCAGGCTGGTCTCGAACCTGTGGGGTTCAGGCAACCCTCTCATCTCCACTTCCCAAAGCGCTAGGATTACAGGCATGAGCCACCGCACCCAGCAAGACATAATAATTCCAAACTTCAAGGAGCTCACAGTCTAGGGAGTGAGGCACATAATTATAATATTATATAGCAAGTGCAATGGCTTGCTATAGAAAAGATAAAGACAGCCATTCAGGGGAAAGATATCTAACCCAGGCTGAGAGAGAGGAGGATCAGGGCAGGCTTCCTGGAGGAAGTGTCATCTGAGTTAACCAGATAAAGAGGAGAAAGGCATTAAAAGCCAAGGGAGCCAGGCTCGGTGGCTCAGCCTATAATCCCGCGCCTTTGGGAGGCTGAGGTGAGTGAATTGCCTGAGCCCGCAGGTTCAAGACCCGCCTGGGCAGCGAGACCTCATCTCTGCAATAAATAAAAAATCAGCTGGGCATGGTAGCACATGCCTGTAATTCCGGCTACTTGGAAGGCTAAGGCGGAGGGCTCGCCAGAGCCCAGCAGGTTGAGGCTGCGGTGGCTGGGAGTGGCCATTGCACTCCAGTCTGGGCGACAGAGTGAGACTCCAATCAAAAAAAAAAAAAAAAAGCCAAGGGAACAGTATCAGCCCAGACACGAAACTGTAAAGCAAGGTTTGTCGGCAAGGCTACAGTCAGCAGTTTAATGTTACTAGAAAATAAAGTGCAAGTCAGAAGTGCTGAAAAAAAACTGGGGTCTGATTAGGAAAAGCACTGGAATTTATACCCCGAAGCTTGGTCATTTAAGTAGCAAGAGGTCACTGAATGTTTTAACCAGGATGAGATGGGAGACATTGGATTTGGGATCTGACCTGTGTCTGCAGTAGTAGAGAGAGAGACTCAGGGACAGAGATTTTTTTTTTTTTTGAGTCAAGGTCTCACTCTGTCACTCAGACTAGAGAGTACATGGCTCACCACAGCCTTGAACCCCCAGGCTCAAACAATCCTTCCTCCTCACCCTCCTGAGTAGCTGGGACTACAGGCACATGCCACCACACCTGGCCAAAGTTTTGATTTTTGCTTTTGTAGAGATGAGGTCTCGCTATGTTGCCCAGGCTGGTTTTAAACTCCTTGGCTCGAGCAATCCTCCTTCCTCAGCCTCCCAAAGTGCCAGGATTATAGGTATAGGCCACCGTGCCCAGCTGGGGCAAGTTTAAGAAACGTTAAGAGATAAAACTAGTAGAACTTGGTGGTTGATTAAGTGTGGAACTGGTTGCCCCAGGGGGAGGAGAGAGAATGCACTTGGATGGCCCAGTTTTGATGGAATCCCATCAACTAAGAGAGAATACCAGGGAAGCAGGTTTGGCAGGACAGGAGACCCAAGGTGATAACTTAAATTTAGATTTGGGAGATGTTGAATCTGAGATGATTGGGAGAACCCAGGAGAAACAGGCCTGGAGACCAGGGCTGAACTTTAGGTTTGTAAATCATTGACATAGAAGTGGTAGTTGAAACCAGATAAAAAAGTAAGTCCATCCTCCTGAGAGTATGTGAAATGCAATGAGCAGTGGACCAGGAAAGGAATCCTGGGGACCTCCAACATTTGCTCTTAGCTGGAGTGAGAGATGGAGAGGGAGGTAGTGTCCCGTCTAGGTATCTGTTCTTCCACACTTGTTAATCTTGTTTCCATCACCTTCAGACGTCCCATAGGCTTGGGTAACCAATCTCTAAGAGCTAATCATAGCTGTCATTTATTTAGCACTTACTATATGCTAGGTACAGTCTAAACGATTTGCCTATATTGGTTTCTTTTTTTATTTTTATTTTTAGAGACAAGATCTCACTCTGTCGCCCAGGCTGGAGTGCAGTGGCATGATCATAGTTCACTGCAGCCTCGAACTCCTGGGTTCAAGTCTCTTGCCTCAGTCTCCTGAGTATCTGGGTATACAGGCACACGCCACTATGCCTGGCTAATTTTTTGTAGAGATGATGCTACAGTCCAAGTAAACACTTGGCTGCTATCTCTCAATACTAATAAATCGAGAGGCAGGGAACTGGCAGAAAGAAGTTTATTTCTGAATTCAGAATTCAGGAAGACAGAACCTGGCTCCTGGCATTTCTGGAACTGGTCTACTCACCTCTTAGGTTCCACAGTCCATATTTGTAAGTTTAGGGCTTCTGGTACCTATACATTGACTACATGACTGACAGAGCATTGTACAGAACTTAAGTTATAGCCGCATTTTGTCAATAGTAGCATGTATGGTCTGCATTTCCTGGTACTGGCTACCAAAAGATGGCTCTCAGTATTATCAGTAACACCAAACAGAGGAGTTGATTAAGCTTGCCGTGGAGTAAGGGAGTTAACAGAGCCTATTACAAAGTAAAATATTATTCACTGTAACATATTGTTGATTAATAGTAATAACACACAGCAAGTTACATAGATTATAAGGCTTATGGTTACATGGGTGCTGGCTATATCTTCAAAGCTATGACCACTGATTAAATGAAGTGGATAAGGATTCATTTCTCTCGTTGAGAGAGTGCAGTGTGCAAGAGGTCAAGGGTTTTCTGAAGTGACTTAACTGTTGCTTTTTGTTTTTGTTTTTGTTTTTAATTGAAGTCTCACTCTGTCATCCAGGCTGGAGTGTAGAGGCACACTCACAGCCACTGCAGCCTCGACCTGCTGGGCTCAGGCAATCCTTCCGCCTCAACCTTCCAAGTAGCTGGAAATACAGGCGCACACTACCACACCCAACTAATTTTTTTTTTACTTATTGTAGGCTTGGGCAATCCTCTCACAGCCTCGCAAAGTGCTGGGATTATAGGCTTGACCCAGCTTGTCCAGCCAAGAATAACTTTTTAATCAAATCCAGATTTCAACTGGCTTTATCATGAAAAAATTTTGCCTCTTCTCTTAACTACCAGTGCTCAAAACTAAATAAAAAAAATTTTTTGAGTTGAGGTCTCACTCTGTCACCCAGACTGGAGTGCAGCGGCACGATCACGGCTCACCACAGCCTCAACCTCCAGGATTCAGACAATCCCTCCACCTCAGCCTCCTGAATTGCTGGGACTCCAGGCGGGTGCCACCATGCCCAACTAATTTTTTGATTTATTTTATTTGTTTGTTTGTTTGTTTGTTTGTTTTTGAGTTGGAGTCCCACACTGTCACCTAGGCTAGAGTGCAGTGGCATGCTCACAGCCACCACAGCCTCAAACTGCTGGGCTCAGGCGATCCTTCCGCCTCAGCCTTCCAAGTAACTGGGACTACAGACATGCACCACCATGCCTGGCTAATTTGTTTCATTTATTGTAGAGATGAGGTCTCACCAAGTTTCCCAGGCTGGTCTTGAATGCATGGGCTCGGGCAATCCTCTCACCTTGGCCTCCCAAAGTGCTGGGATTACAGGCCTGAGACACTGTGCCCAGCCTGTAACTGAATAAATGTGGTTGAGTATGGCAGAATACTATCATTCTGATGTGCACACGATTTCTATAAGGATCCTTTGTTTTAGGATAAGTGTACTAGTGAGGAGAGAAGTAAATCATGTGAACAATGACGGAGCTCTTACACGTGTCACAGATAATCTGCGGTTGAATGGGCCACCTGTGGGCACGGCAAGGCTGTGAGGCCTTTCTCACATTCGCTTCACAACTCCCAAGGTGAATAGTAGATTACAAAACACTTTCACAGGGCCGGGCGTGGAGGCTCACGCCTATAATCCCAGCACTTTGGCAGGCCAAGAAGAGAGGATTGCCTGAGCCCACGTGTCTGAGACTAGCCTGGGCAACCTGGCAAGACCTCGTCTTTACACTAAATCAAAAAATTAGCTGGGCGTGGTGGTGTGTCTGCAGTCCCAGCTACTTAGAAGGCCGAGGTGGAAGCATCCCCTGAGCCCAGTGACCATGAGTGTGCCACTGCACTCCAGCCTGGGCAACAGAGTGAGACTGATTCAAAAATTAAAAATTAAAAAAAAAAAGAATTACATTATATATCTTATTATATGGCTCCAAGACTCATTTACCGGCTAGTCATTTTATAGAACACTTTTTCTGTAAATTTTGGGTCATGCTACATTTTCCGAAGTCAAATCCGAAGCCAGATAATGATGACCCGTATCAGTCTGAAATAGTTGAAAGGATCAGAATAATCCACTTTAAAATAGTTTCCTCAAGGGCAAAGCTGAGAATGACCATCTGGGTAACATAGACTTCAAAGGAACGGGGGTCATGCTCCAAAGCTGAAGAGTTAAGATCTTGCTCATACAGGCAGAAAACAAAGACATTTGACAGAATTACATTTTTCATACAAGGCTGGTTTATGAGTTACAGAAATTTGATTAGTTGTAGCTTGTTTTCTTCTCCTTTTCCAGCTTAAAGGAGTGTAGTTAACCTTCCATATTAGATAATGTGACAGTTGCGAGATCTTTGTGTAAAAGAAGTAAGAAGTAAGTTAATCGATGATGACGAAGGCAGTGAAGAGAGAAGGGGCCTTCGCCGGCAGAGACTAATCTAGATCAGAGGAACAAAGGTGGCAGCCGCCTAGGTGTCCGCCGCCTGTCACGTGACTCGGGTCCCATCACCACATTCCGTTAAGGCCCAGAATAAAAGTTTCAACAAGCCGGGCTGGGCGGCTCAGCCTGTCATCCCGCGACTTGGGAGGCTGAGGTGAGTGGACGGCCTGAGCCCGCGGGTTCGAGGCCCGCC
>NW_007232433.1:234462-238016 GCF_000164805.1 Carlito syrichta
TCCAGTCTGGGCGACCGAGTGAGACTCCAACACACACACACACACACACACACACACACAGAAGTATGTTTTGTAGCATCAACATCTCCAGGGAAATGGCCTTTCCTGATGCAACAAGGAGAACTCAATTCCGTGGTTAGCTTGTCCACCATGGTAGAGGCTGGAGGTGCCTCGCCCCGGTCGCTTTTATAGGCAGGTGCTTCTGTCCTCAGCGGTTGCAAGGGTTGGCTGATGGCCATTCAAGCCCCTCCTTCTCCTGGGAATCACCCTCCAGCAAATGGGGGACATGGCTCCCAAGAGGCAGTCTGGCCCAGACATACAGAAGTCAGGCCCCCTCACCTCAAGGGAGCCTTGGCTGTGTGGTGCACTTGGAGTTTCCAGAGCTTCCTGGCGGGATCGGCTTGAAGCTAGTCTCCAGCTGAAACCACATCCTTGCTTGGTTCTCCCCCGTCCTGTCTTACTCCCTTCACTTTTCTCCTCCTGAGAACACTCCTCAATGAATCACTTGTCAAGAAGCTTCAGCCGGGCTCGGTGACTCAGCCTGTCATCCCGCGCCTTTGGAAGGCTGAGGTGAGTGGATGGCCTGAGACCGCGGGTTCGAGGCCCGCCTGGGCAGCGAGACCTCATCTCTACAATCAATCAAAACATTAGCCGGGTGTGGTAGCGTGCGCCTGTAACTCCGGCTACTTGGAAGGCTGAGGCGGAAGGATCGCCGGAGCCCAGCAGGTCGAAGCTGCCGTGGCCAGGAGCGGCCACTGCACTCCGGTCTGGGCGACAGAGTGAGACTCAAACTCAAAAAAAAAAAAAAGAACCTTCATCCTTCCTGGGAACCCACCTGAGACAGAGGAGAACTTGGGGTGTTGAAAGTTGGCTGGCCACATGTGCTTCAGGAACCCACAGAAGAGGTTGCTAAAGATTCATTTTATTCCAGAGGCTGGTGGTGATATGGATAATGGTAGGGTTGCCTTAATCCATAGTAAAAAGTCACTGGTGTTATTTTTATTCGTTTTGGTAGGCCACAGTCCTAAATTTCTGAATCTGAGCATTTGTCAAATTTCCTGCTTATTGACTATTAAGATTCCTGAGTTTGAAAATGATGTTATGAAGGCAGGTGTTCTTTTGTGGTTGAGAATGACCCGTCATCCCAGGCTGGGTTGGTGTTCCCTCTTGTGCTCTTGTAGTAGCTTTTGCTTTCTTAAAACAGCACTTACCATACTCCACTGTCCCTGGAATTGCCCATTTATTGCCCATTTATTAAGTCATGAAGACTCAAGAACTCTCAGCATAACAGAGCTACAACGGCCTGCTTCCTTGCCCTCTCACAGAAGGTGATACAGAGTCCCACTAATGTGCGTCCGTATTGCCACAGCCCCTAGAGAAGGGCATAGCACGGGTTCAAGTGCTCCATATTCCTGAACACATTATTGAGAGGTCCCCTTATCTCCTATGCATTCTCAGTAAGTAGCTTTAGGGGATCCTTGACTTCCTTATAGACTACACCCAATCAACTCAAAAATGCAAATCCCCATTTTCTGAGTAGTTAAGAGTTTGAGTAATATAGTATCAATATAATCATAAGCCTTTGTATAACTTTTGTATCAATGTAGTCGTAAGTTTTGTGATTTGTGTAACTTTTGCATAATGCCTGATGTCTTGAAACTTGTCAACTCCCTTTACTCTATGGCAAGCTTGATTAATGCTTCTATTGGGCCCTACTGGTAAGAGCTATGAGAGACCTCTGATACCTGGCACTAGGAAGTGTGGACCAAAAAATGTCACTATGGATAAATGTGGCAGAAACTCAAGTTCTATACAGTAATCTGCTGGTGGCTAATGTATAGGTACTAACAACTCTGGACTTATAAAAATGAACTGTAAAAGCCTGGAGGGTGAGCAGAAATATTTTAGAAAGACCTAG
The DNA here is from genome assembly GCF_000164805.1 of Carlito syrichta. NCBI lineage: Eukaryota > Metazoa > Chordata > Mammalia > Primates > Tarsiidae > Carlito > Carlito syrichta. Next base: position 236,381 of record NW_007232433.1, read on the forward strand.
AGCCTGGCTCTGCTCCCTGGATTTGAACTCAGAGATAAACTTCTTTCTACTAGTTCCCTGCCCCTTTGATGTATTGGGATCAAGGGAAGCAGCCAAGCGATACTCAGACCATAACAAAGGTGCTTACAAAATATTTATTGAATGATAAAAATGAATGATCAATGTTGCCAAACCAGGTAAGTTTTATGTAAATGTAAATTGGTTTTCACTTGTGCAATGTCCTTTAATTGTATGTCTTTTTTTTTTTTTTTTTTGAGTTGGAGTTTTACTCTGTCACCCAGACTGGAGTGCAGTGGTACACTCACTGCCATCCCAGCATCAACCTGCTGGGCTCCAGTGATCCTTCCGCCACAGTCTTCCAAGTAGCTGGAACTACAGACGTGTGCTACCACGTCCAGCTTATTGTATATCTTTTTAATCTGTTTGTCCTACTGCCTCCCATTAGTAGCAAAGACTAGTCTTCTATTTCCTTTTTATCTCTGCAATAGACGATACATTTTTAAATAATTAATCCAACAATGGAAAAGATTGAATAATTAGTCAGTCAACATTTATTTATTTATTTACATTTTGAGTTGGACTCTCACTCTGTCACCCAGGCTGGAGTGTGATGGCACACCCACAGCCACCACAGCCTTGACCTGCTGGGCTCAGGTGATCCTTCTGCCTCAGCCTTCCAAGCAGCTAGAATCACAGGCATGCGCCACCACACCCCGCTAATTTTTTGATTGATTGTAGGAATGTGGTCTCGCCAAGTTGCCTGGGCTGGTCTCGAATTCTGGGCTCAGGCAATCCCCTCACCTCGGCCTCCCAAAGTGTTGGGATTACAGGCATGAGCCACCTCGCTGGCCTCTTTTTCTTTTTAAAATAATTTTTTTGAGTCAGGATCTCACTCTGTTGCCTAGGCTGGAGTGTAGTGGCACAGATCACTGCTCACCACAGGTTGAACCTCCTAAACTCAGGCGATCCTTCAGCCTCAGCCTCCTGAGTATCTGGGATTATAGGAGTGTGTCACCATGCCCAGCTAAGTTTTTTATTTTTGTAGAGATGAGGCCTTGCTCTGTTGCTCAGGCTGGTCATTCTCAAAAGCAATGACTTAAGTGCATAACTAAGTTTGGCTGAATATTTGCTCCTTCGTAACATTTTTCATAGAAATAATCCACAAATCATACATTTCTTTTGCAGATCATATGATTTGTAATTTTGTCAGCAAATATGATTGGTATACCAATCAGACTCTGTCTGTAGGTGCAATCAATACATGTTACTGCTTGGCTAGAGAGACAAGGTTGCTGGTTCTAGCCCTGCTCTGTTAACCTGCAGGGAAAGCCAGTATAGAAGGTGTTTGAATCTGAATTCAAACTGCAGGGTAAGAAGGCTCATTTTAAACAGCATGCACCTTTATTTTTTATTTTTTTGAGTTGAAGTCTCACTCTGTCACCCAGACTGGAGTGCAATGGCCGCTCCCAGCCACCACAGCCTCGACCTGCTGGGCTCCGGTGAGCCTTCCGCCTCAGCCTTCCAAGTAGCTGGAACTACAGGTGTCCGCTACCACGCCCGGCTAGTTTTTGATTGATTGTAGAGATGAGGTCTCGCCAAGTTGCCCAGGCGGGTCTCGAACCCGCGGGCTCAGGCC
>NW_007232434.1:0-88877 GCF_000164805.1 Carlito syrichta
AACTGTACCCCACAAAACCATAATAAAAAATATTGATTAATAAAAAAAAAAAAAAGAAAATAAGAGTGATTGTGCATGTAGTAAAGTAAAAGAACTGTGTCACATTTAGGGTCTTTAGAATTTTCTGCTTATTTCAAAAAAAAGAGAAACACTTAAGAAAGTATTAAACACAGAAGAGAGAGAGAGAGAGAGAGAGAGAGAGAGAGAGAGAGAGAGAGAGAACAACCATGCCCTTCCTAAGAATGCAGGAAAATATCGAAGACACACATAAATCAACCCCAAAATCAAAAGAAAAACACCAAAGACATAAACAAACAAACAACAGCAACAGTAACAAAGTCTATAAGAATCTCATAACAGGGATATACTTTCAGATCTCAATAATTAGCCTGAATGTGAGTGGCTTAAATGCACCACTGGAAAGACATAGAATGGCAAATTGGATAAAATATGATGCAAAAATATGTTGTTTCCAGGGGACTCATCTCACCAGAAAGGACACTTACAGACTCTACGAGGATGGAAAACAAATTTTCAGGTGAATGGAACACAAAAGAAAGCAGGAATTGTGATCTTAATATCAGACAAAATACCCTTTAAGCTATCAAAAATTTAAAAAGATATGGAAGGCCACTACATAATGATAAAAGGTTCAATCCATCAACAAGAAATATCCATGCTAAACATATATGCACCAATATAGGAGCATCAACTTTCTTTTTTTTTAATTTTAAAGATGTGGTGTACAATTCAGGGTTAGGTATACAAATGTTCATTATACAGGTAGCCTAACCGATGACATGTGCTCCTCCCTCCCCTAGCAGTTTCCCTTCAACTGCCAATCACACCCCTCCTCCCCTGGCAGTTTCACACTACTGCCAATCCCTTACTTATCGTATTATGATAATTGTTCAAGGTCTGCTTATAAGTGAGAACATATGGTACTCTGTTCTTTGTTTCTGTGATAGATCACTGAGTATGATCGACTCTAAATTCATCCAAGTTCCTATGAAGTCCATATGTTTGTCTTCTTTATGACTGTATAATATTCCATTGTGTATATGTACCATATTTCTTTAATCCAGTCTACAACCTAGACAGATCATCAAGACAAAAATATCAACAAGCAGATCCAGAACCTCAATATGATGCTTGTCCAAATGCATTTAACAGATACCTACAGAACACTCCACCCAACAACCACAGAATATATATTTTACTCATCACCACATGGAACCTACTCTAATATTGACCACATCCTTGGCCATAAATCAAGCATAAACAAATTCCATAAGATTGAAATACTGCCATGCACCTTCTTAGTAGATTAAAAATAAATATCAACACCAACAAAGCTCCCCCCCAAACTGCAAAGACATGGACACTAAATAGCATGATGCTGAACAACTCCCAGGTCAACACAGAAATCAAAATAAAAATTAAAGGATTCCTGGAAACAAATGAAAATGAGGAAAAATTTAATCAAAATCTGTGGGATGCTCTGAAAGCAATACTAAGAGGGGAAGCCATATCTGTACAAACACATAAGAAGAAAATGTTAGGTGGTTTGTTAACCACCTTACAAACCACCTAAGGAAGCTGGAAAAGCAAGACCACCAAAACTCTAAGTTCAGCAGAAGAATCCATATCACCAAAACAGAAGCCCAAATTCAGGACATAAAAGACAAAAGTATAATACAAAAAATCAACAAAACAAAAAAGCTGGTTCTTTGAATGGATAAACAAGATTGATGTACCCCTAGGTAGGCAGACCAAGAAAAAGAGAGAAAAAGCAAAAATAACACAAATGCAAAAGATCAAGTCACAACTGACCCCAAAGAGATACAAAAGATTATCAGAGATTTGTATGTATACCTGTATGTAAACAAACGTGAAAGTCTAAATCAAATGGTGAACTTTCTGACATCACATAGACTCCTTATGTTGAAACAAGAAATTGAGACCCTAAATAGACCAATAACAACCCAGGAACTCGATTATGTCATAAGAAAACTACCAAAAAAAACAAGCCCTGGACCAGATGTCTTTCCAGCAGAAGTCTACAAAACATACAAGGAGGAACTGATACCAATCCTATTAAAAGTATTCCAGGCAATTGAGAAAGATGGAATTCTCTCCAAGTCATATTGATACCCAAAGCTGGTAAAGATCCAACACACAGAACTACAGGCCAATATCCTTGATGAATGTAGATTCTAAAATTCTCAAAAAGATTCTAGGAAACTAGATCCAGCAATACATCTCAAAAATCATCCACCATGATCAAGTAGGTTTCATCCCTAGGATGCAGGGCTGTTTCAATATCCACAAGACCATAAATGTAAAAAATACATCAACAGATGCAAAAACAAAAGGCACATGATTATATCATTAGATGCAGAAAAAGCTTTTGATAAAATTTAGCACTCCTTAATAAAAACCCTCAAGCATCAAAGCATAATTGGAACATACCTCAAAATAGTAAAGCCATCTATGAGAAACCTACAGCCAGCCCTGCTATTCAGACAGAAATTGGAACCATTTCCCTAAAACCTGAATAAGACAAGGATGCCCACTCTCACCTGTCCTGTTCAACATAGTACTGGAAGTCCTAGCTAGAGTAGTCAGACAAGAGAAGGAAATAAGGGGTATCCAAATAGGAAAAGAGGAAATTAATTTATCTCTCTTTGCAAATGACATGATTGTATATCTCAAAAACCCAAGAGAATCAGTCAAAAACCTCCTTGCACTGATAAAGGACTTTGGCAAAGTCTCAGGGTATAAAATAAATGTGCAAAAGGTACATTTATTAATTGTTGATGCATTCCTATACACCAACAACTAAACAAAAAGAAACCCAAAGAAAAAACAATCCTATGCACAATAGCCACAAAAAAATGAAATACCTTGGCATCTTACTATCCAGAGATGAAAGAACTTTACAACAAAAACTACAAAACTGCTCAAGGAAACCAAAGATGACACAAACAAATGGAAAAATATTCCATGCTCATGGATTGGAAGAATCAACATTAAGATGTCCATCCTACCTAAGGCAATCTACAGATTTAATGCAGTACCCATTAAATTACCAGTGGCATTCTTCTCAGACCTGGGAACAACAATACAGGAATTCATATGGAAACATAAATGACCACAAATAGCCAAACAGTCTTCAGCAAAAAAAACCAAAAACCAAACCAAAACAAACCCCCCCCGAACAAAAAACAAACAAACAAACAAACAAAAAACAAAGTAGGAGGTATCACACTCCCAGACTTTAAACTTTATTATAAAGCTATAATAATCAAAACAGCCTGATATTGGTACAAGAACAGGCATATAGAACAATGGAACAGGATAGAGATTCCAGAAGCAAAACCTCATTTTTTCAACCAACTCATTTAATGAAGCTTCCACCATTAATCACTGGGAAGAGGAGAAACTATTCAGTAAATGGTGCTGGGAAAACAAGACCCCTACCTATCACCATACACAAAAATCAACTCTAAATGGATCAGAGACCTTAATGTAAAACCTCAAATTATAAGAACTTTAGAAAATGCAGGAGATATCCTTATGTAAATTGGAACTGCCAACCAATTCCTGATCAAACCCTAAGGGCCCATGCCATAAGAGATAAGATAGACTACTTGGGAGAGTGAAGCAGAAGGATCCCCAGAGTCCAGCAGGTCGATGCTGAGGTGGCCATGAGTGTGCCACTGCACTCTAGTCTAGGTGACAGAGTGAGACTCCACTTCAAAAAAAAAAAAAAGATAAGATAGACATATGGGACCTCATCAAACTGAAAGTCTTCTGCAAAGGCAAAGAAACCATCAAGAGAGTGGGGAGACAGCCCACAGACAAGGAATAAACCTTTGCCATGTGTATATCTGACAAAGGTCTAACATCTAGGATCTACAAGGAACTCAAATGTGCCGGAAAACAAAAACAAACAAAAAACAGCCCCATTTCAAAGTGGGCAAAAGATATGAGTAGAAACTTCTCAAAAGAAGGCATACGAGCAGCCAACAGATACATGAAAAAATGTTCAGCCTCACTAGTCATCAAAGAAGTACAAGTTAAAACCTCACTGAGATACCACCTAACTATGGTCAGGATGGCCGTGATCAGTAACTCAAAAAACAACAGATGCTGGAAAGGATGCAGGGAAAAGGGAACTCTTCTGCATTGTTGGTGGGAGTGTAAACTAGTACAACCTCTGTGGAAAAGAGTTTGGCAATTCCTAAAAGATTCAAAATTGACCTTCCATACGTCCCCACAATCCCACTACTGGGAATATACTCAGAGGAACTCAAGTCTCTCCATGAAAAGATACCTGCACACCCATGCTTATTGCAGCATTATTCACAATAGCAAAACATGGAACTGACGATGCTGCCCATCGAAAGAGGACTAGATAAAAAAATATGGTATGTCAACACAATGGAATATTACGCAACCATTAAGTAGGACAAAATTATGAACTTCGCAACAACTTGGATGGACTTAGAGATTATAATACTGAGTGATCTATCACAAAAACAAAGAACTAAGTACCACATGTTCTCACCCATAAGCGGACTTTGAACAATTATCATAGTACTATAAGAAAGGAATTGGCAGTCGTGGGAAACTGCCAGGGGAGAGGGAGGTCACACCTCATCAACAAGGATACCTGCATAGTGAACATGTGTATACCTAACCCTGAATTGTACCCTACAGCTTTAAATTTAAAAATAAAAAATAAAAAATATATAGAGTTCATATTATTACATGACAACAATTTGGAACCATTTAAATTTGATACTCCATAGTTCAGGTCCTTACATATAATAGATATTCAGTAAATATTTACTGAACAAAAATGAATAAATCATGTATTAATTATTATTTTTTGTGGCTTTTTAAGTGGGCGGTTAGATATTAACATATTCATACACATTTATGATTTAATAAATATAATTATTTTTATAAATTAAACCTGTACAAATTAAGATAATAGAAAATAATTTCAAATCAGTCTCTGTATATTTATACCTGACTTTACGAAACAGTAGAAACACCTCTTGCTACTTTTCAGATAATTGTTTGGGACATTTTTGGATTAAGTAAATTTAAATAGGATTTTCTGTTACAGGACTTCTCAAGACCTTTATTATAAAAATCCACTTTTAAAAAATGGGGCATAATATGCAATATTTTCCAAATATATTTGTCCATAGAAGTATATTTAGATTAAATATGTAACAGAGTTAGCAAATCAAGAGACACCTTTTGGAAATTTTTTCACTTTTTTATTTTGCAGACAATTTGGGACATTTATTTACTATTTCCGTATACTCTATTTTGAATTCCAGTAAGAAAAATCAACCAAGAGTATTATTTTTGGTATCTGGAATTGAATTTACCAGTGAAGCAAGCACAGCAACCTCAGTAAAGTCTTTGTCTTTGTAAACATCTTACCCCTTGGCAGTTCTCTAGAGTTCAGACTTGGCAGCATCAAGGACACAACGCAAGGTGTGTTTATTTGATTTAATATTTGGCAAAAGGTGCTTTGGTTTGCAGTTTGTTTTCTTTTACTTTGTTCCTTTTATTTTGGGTTATTTGCTTCTGGCAATGAATCTAGAACTCAAATACAGTTTTTTCTTGTGGAAGACAGTATTACAACGAGAAAGTGTTTTTACTTGTATTTATTTTGTGATATTTAGGCAAATCCAAGTAAATGAAACAAGATTTATAGAGCTATATATCTATATCTGATGTATTTGTTAAATTGTTTAGTATTATCAATTGTTTATTAAGATTTATTGCTGCATTAAATGTTTGGTTTCTCTTGATTATACTTTGACACATTATAATATTTTGGTGATTATATATTGGTTTTGGTTACTATTCCTGTATATATAGTAAGTAATGAATAGATTAAGATCATCATAAAATGTCACTTATTCAACATTATTTTTAATAATTTTGGTGACTTGATATGTCCATGTTTCTCATATGTTTTGGAGAGAGGAAAAAATGGCATAAATGGAAGAATTTGGACCCCCTTATATCTCTGACCTCTTCTTTTACTGTCCTTTCCCACTTGTCATTCTACTCAGAGATCTTCAATAGCTCTCCATTTTGCTTAAGATAAAAGCTAAATAAATCCTAAACTGGCTTATATGTCTTTATAAAACCTGACTCTTCATTAACCCTCTAATTTCATCTGTAACTCCTCTCATTCATACTCACTTGGTTTAGGCACAGGCTCTCTTGTTCTTTGAACATGGCAGGCATTTTCTCATCTTGCAATTTTCACTTGCTATTCTTCCTACTGAACTGCTCTTCCCCAAGATATCTTCATAGCCAATTTCCTTTCTTTTGGGTCACCTTCCAAATGAAGTCTTACCTGGCCTTTTATCAACACTTTATATTATCTTTCTGATCTATAGCATTTATTACTATCTAACACACTATATATTTTCTACTTATTTGTCTTGCTTTTTGTCATTATCCCTCACAAAAATATAATACATATGAAGGAAGGAATTTTTGCTCTGTCTCTAGTAAGTAGAATAACCCTGGGCCCTTGATGAGTGAATGTATGAATGAATAGTTCAGGAAACATTTTTAAAGCATTTACTATAAGCTAGGTACTGTGCTACGTGGTGAAAATACAGGGTTAAAGTACATAGTTTCTGCCTTCAGAAGTACAGTTTAATAAGGGAAACATAATTAAACAGTTGTTTAAGTGTTATAATAAGAATATGACTAGAATGATGTCATCACCTAGAGAAGCATCATTTAAATCAGACTATGTTGGACTCCTGAAAGACTTCCTGCATAAAGTAATCCTCTGTGTCAGTCAGACTAGTCTAACATGCTGTAGGAACAAACAGGCTCAAATTTCAAGCCCCATTTCAGTATATTAAAACAATATATGCAGTCTACATGCCCAAAATGGGTTGGTAGGAAAGCATAGGACCAGAAATGCTGGAGGCTTTATCTGGAGGTAGTGGGAAGGGAAGGTGGTTCATTGTACATTGCCATTTAGAATTTCATTGGTCAGAGTAAATTACTGAATTTCAAATGGGGAACTATGAAGTGCAATATTGTTTTCTACCCGGAGGGAAAGGAAAATTGTAAGATTAATGATTTAAAGGTGAAGTATAATATATCCAAGTAAAGAATTTAAAAGCATTTTCAGAGAAAGGAAAAATATGGACAAAGATAGTAGGCTTTGTTGAATGATAACTTCAGGTAACAGTCTGTAATTCAAATCAGTTGGAGCACAGTGTCACAGTGTGTGTAGAATAAAGATAGATAAAGGACATAGGGAAATATTGAATTATGTAATATACTTTAGGGGAATTTTTTGATTAAATTTAAATTGTGAGAGATTATTACAGAAGTAGTATGGGAATGGATTTGAGCAGAGGAAGACAAAATAGTGAGAAGACCAATTAATACTAATGCAGTCGTGCAGGTGAGGGCCCAGATAGGCAATGACAGAGGAGATAGGAAGAGAATGAAATCTAAAAGGCAGGGCCATAGTATATGGGACTAGTTTCCTAAAGTACAGAGGAAGCCTTGGCTGGAGACAGGACATTTCCTGCACTGAGATCAAAGTACAGGTGCTGATACAGATAGTGTTTGTGTCTAAGGGTGTAGATTTGTGATGGCCTGTATTTTTTTTTTTTAAGCAATTGGGAAATAAGCTCATGTGCTCAGACTAAAATAAGGAAGATGGGGAATTGGGGAATTTGGAAATTTGAGGAGAGCTGTGCAAGTAGGAATGTCTACTTAATCAATGGGAGATAGGCAGATTTGGGCAGAGGGATTGCTGGATAGTATGTATTTATAAAAAACAGATTATACATTTTACTGCAAAAATTCCTTTAGGAGGTTCAGTTGCATTTTTCCTTACATTGTTTAGAATTTAGCAATAATTTTAAAATACATACCCTATAAGAATTTTGTATATGCTGTTTCTATTAGAGCGGCTCAGGTATAATCTAGCCCCTGACCAAGAATCTTGATTAATGTGGTAATAAAATCTCAATTTTATAACAGAGGAATATTTTCTAAAACTAGTGAAATAATTATCCTTTACTTTTATAAAATCATTTTTGTAATAGACTTTTAAAAAAGACTTTTTTAAGAGCAGTTTTAGGTTCACAGTTAATTGAGAGGAAAATACAGATATTTTCTGTATACTTCCTCCCTTGACATTAACATAGCCTTTGCCACTTTTGACATCCCCTACAAGGTTAGTACATTTGTTATAATTGATGAATCTACAATGATTTCACCCAAAGTTATCACCCAAAGTTCATATTTTACATTAGGGTTCACTGTTGGTATTGTACATTTTATGGGTTTGGATAAATGTATAATGACATTATACATTTAATATAATTATAGTATCATCCTGAGTATTTTCACTACCCTAAACATCTTTTGTGTTCTTTCTATTTATTCTTCCCCTGCCTCCCAAACCCTGGCATCACAATATTTTTTTGTTGTCCATAGTTTTACCTTTTCTAGAATGTCATATAGTTGGGTTCATAAAGTTTGTAGTTTCTTCAGACTGGCATTTTCACTTAGTAACATGAATTTAAACTTCTACCATATTGTGTTTGAGGTTTGCAGGGTTATTTTGTTGTTAGCACTGACTAATATTTCCATTGTCTGGATGTACCATAGTTTATCCATTTACCTACCGAAGACAACTTAGTTGCTTCCAGGTTTGGGCAATTTGAACAAAGCTGCTATAAACATCCATGTGCAGGTTTTTCTGTAGACATAAGTTTTCACCTTCTTTGGGTAACTACTAAAGAGTATATATGGAAAGAGTATGCTTAGTTTTATAAGAAATTGCCAAACTGTCTCCCAAAGTGGCTGTACCATTTTGCATGCCCATAGCAATGAATGAGAGATCTTGTTGCTCTCTGTCTTCAGCAGCGTTTGATGTTGTTCGTATTATGGATTTGGACCATTCTAGTTGGTGTGTAATGGTATCTTGGTGGTATTTGCATCTTGCTGATAACATATGATGTAGAGCATCTTTTTATATGCTATTTTCTATCAATATATCTTGATATCTCCTATATTGGTTACTTCTTTTTATTTGTTGTCCTTGTTCTTTGTTCCAATTTTTATCTTTCATTCTTTTTCTATTTTTTTATGGAGCATTTTATATTATTTCATTTTTTTTCTCCATTCTTAACATATCAACAATTATACTTCTTGTTTTGCTTTTTTAATGGTTGACCTAGAATTTACATTGTACATTTATAACTAATTCAAGTCCCCTTCCAAATAACACTATACCACTTCATGAGTACTGTGTGTTTCTTCAAAAAAACACGGTAACATTAATTCTTCCTTTTCAGCTCTTGTATCACTGCTGTCATTTATTTCACACACACATAATCATATATAAGCATATATATTTAACATAATTTACATAAATAAGCTTAATAATTAAATACATTGTTGCTGTTTTTTGAACAAACTGTTAATTTGTTAGATCAATTAAGAATAAGAAAAATAAATTATTTTGCCTTTCCTTAGTCTTTCTTCAGTGTTCTTCCTTTACGCAGATACAAGTTTCTGACCTATATATTTCCTGTCTCTCGAAATAACTTTAATATTTTTTTGCAAAGCACAACTATTGGCAACAAATATCTTTAATTTTTGTTTTTCTGATAAAATATTTCTTTTTACTTTTGAAGGATAATTTTGCAAGGTACAGAATTCACATTGTTTTTTTCTCTTAACACTTTAAATATCTTACTCCACTCTCTTCTTACTTGCATTGTTTCTGAGAAGTCAGATGTAATTCTTATTTGTGTTTATCTCTTTCTGGATTTTTTCTTTATCCTTCATTATCTGTATTTTGAATGATATGCCTAGGTGTTGTTCTTTTGGCATTTATCCTGCTTGGTGTTCTTTGTGCTTCTTCGATCTGTAGTTTGATGTCTATATTAATTTAGGGAAATTATCAGTCATTATTGTTTCAAATATTTCTTCTGTTTCTTCTTCTTCTGATGTTCCCATTATGTATACGGTATACTTTTTATTGTTTGTTGTCCCACAATTCTTGGATATTCTGGGATTTGTTTTTGATTTTATTTTCATCTTTTTTTTCTCTTTGTTTTTTTAAATTTTGGAGGTTTCTATTGATTTACCTTTTCTTTTCTCAGCTAGTATTCTATCTACTAATAAGCTCATCAAAAGCTTTCTTCAATTCTATTAAAGTGTTTTTGATTTTCAGTATTTCTTTTGTTTTTTTTCATAGAATTCTCATTTCTTTGTTTACATTGCTCATCTGTTCTTGTGTGTTGTCTGCTTTATTTATTAGAACCCTTAGCATATTAATCATACTTGTTTTAAATTCCCATTCTGATAATTCCAACATTCCTGTCATGTCTGGATATGATGCTTGCTTGTCTCTTCAAATTGTGTTATTATTATTATTTTGCTTGTTAGTATGCCTTGTAATTTTTTAATAGTCAAGGAAAAATTATGATCTACTGAGAAAAAGGAACTGCTATATTAGGCCTTTAGTAATGTAGTGGTAAGGTGTGGGGAGGGACATTCTATAGTACTATGCTTAGGTCTCAGTCTTTTAATAAGCATTTACTTTTGACTATGAACTTCACAAGTGTCTCTCAGGTTTTTTTCCGTCCTTTCTTAAGTGGAACAGGATGGCTAGAGTGGGCAGAAGCTGGGTATTAACTTTCTCCTAGATCAGTTAGGCTCTGATAATACCAGCAGGTTAGGCTCTGATTAACTAGTTTCTCCTAAGGGCAGACCTTGTTAAGAACTGATTGCTCCTGGGATATTTCAAAATGGTTACTTTTCCCCTCCCCCTGGTGGAAGCAAGAGGGAACTTTTCTCACATTTTTACTGTGAGAACGTGGTTGAGCTCCTTGGGATAAAATTCACAAAATTGTGGAGGTCCCTCCCTGACTGGATTGATTACCCTGGAGTTTTTAACTAATGCTTTTTCTTGCTGAGACTCAGTACCGATTCCTGTGGTGCTTTCCTTTCAGGAGGCTCTGCTCTGGTAAGGGGTTACTCTCTGCATTTGTATGTCTGTCTCTCCTATCTTTGGGGCAACAATTTTCCCTGTGTTTTCATCTTCTTAAGAATCCACAAAGAGATGTTGATTTTTCAGTCTAATTTTTTACTTGTTATGTGGATGGAGTAGTGACTTCCAAGCTTCTTACATACAGAAGTGGAAATTAGAATTCAGCAATAATTTTAAAATACATACTCTGTGATAGACTTTTTTTAGAACAATACAGTGAGCCCTCCATATCATTGGGTTCTGCATCCATGAATTCAACCGACCACAGGTCAAACATATTTGGGAAAAAATTCAATAAAAATGTTGTGAATTAAAAATAATCCAGTAAAACAATTCTTTAAATAGCTTTTAAGTCCAGGCGTGGTGGGTCATGCCTACAATCCCAGCACTTTGGGAGGCTGAGGTGAGAGGATTGCCTGAGCCCACGGTTTTGAGACCAGCCTGGGCAACTTGGAGAGACCTCATCTCTACAATAAATAAAAAATTAACTGGGTGTGGTAGCGCGTGCCTGTAGTTCCAGCTACTTGGAAGGCTGAAGCGAAAGGATTGCCTGAGCCCAGCAGGTCAAGGCTGCGGTAGACATGATCATGCCACTGCTCTCCAGCCTGGGTGACAAGTGAGACTCCAACTCAAAAAAATAAAATAAAATAATAAGATAAAATGCTTTTACATTGTATTATAAGTGATCTAGAGATGATTTAAAGTATATGGGAGGGCTGGGTGCAGTGGCTCATACCTATAATCCCGGTAATTTGAGAGGCCAAAATGGGAGAATTGCTTGAGGCCAGAAATTCGAGACCATCTTGAGCAACATAGCAAGACCCTGTCTCTATATAAATAAAAATAATAAATAAATGAATGAATAAATAAATAAAGTATACAGGAGGATGTTCATAGGTTAATGCAAATACTATGCCATTTTATGTAAAGGATTTGAGCATCTGCAGATTTTGGTATCCACAGCAGTCCTAGAAACATTCCCCCACAGCTACTGAGAGAAGACAATATGATATTATTTTTAAGTTAAAATTTCAGAAAGTAAATAGGAAAGTATTTGGAATATTTATGATATTTTTCTTAAAGGTTTTTGGAAGATATCGTTTGGAACATACTATAAGGGATTTAGTAAAATTGTGTTTCTTGTTTGCCATTATGTGTTAGACCCAAGGTTATTTTAAATATTGAAGATGCTAATTTTATTGAAAATTAAAAGTCTGAGGCCCCCGTAGCAGAACTAGTTTTATTTATTTATTTTCTTTATTTTAAAGATGTGGGGTACAATTCAGGATTATGTGTACAAATGTTCATTATGCAGGTACCCTTGTTGATAGGTGTGCTCCTCCCTCCCCTGGCAGTTTCCCTGAACTAGTTTTATCTAAAGTCAAGTTACTGCTCTAATTGTCCTGTACAATGCATGTGGTAGACATATAAGATAAATTGTGGCTTACAGGCTTAGTATATATAAATCAAATGTTTACAACTCCTGAAGAGAAAATAAAGAAATAGCCGGGCTCAGCTCAGCCTGTAATCCTACACCTTTGGGAGGCTGAGGTGAGTGGATTGTCTGAGCCTGCGGGTTCGAGACCCGCCTGGGCGGCGAGACCTCATCTCTACAATAAATCAAAAAATCAGCTGGGCGTGGTAGCACATGCCTGTAATTCTGGCTACTCGGAAGGCTGAGGCGGAAGGATCGCCGGAGCCCAGCAGGCGAGGCTGCGGTGGCCGGGAGCAGCCACTGCACTCCAGTCTGGGCGACAGAGTGAGACTCCAACTCAAAAAAAAAAAAAAAAGAATTACTGATAGTTATTATTATTTATTACCAAGCTTACCCAAGAAGTTTCTTAGACTGGAGGATAATTTCAGACTTTTGGTGACAATTAGAGATTAAGTTGTTAGCTTTAAAAATGGAGACTAGTGTGTAAGTATTTTTGTTGTTGTTCATAAGCTTTTCATTTTAAAAAGTAAATATTTTTGAGTATCCATTATGCACATAGACTATAAGCATGTAACTGATACTCTATTGATCCAGTTTCTAGCATGTATGAGCAATAAGACAACATACATAATTTGGCATCTTTAAAGTTATCCAAAGATATTTTTGTTGAAGCTACTTAACTAGTGATAGATGATGTTTAGGAGATCAAATAATAGCACAGACTGTGCAATTTATATATAAGTAAATTGTTGCTGTCTTAGTATGTACTGAGACTGTTTTTATATTCTAAACCTTAAATATATAACCTTAAATATAATGGCGCGCATTGATTTTTAATGAATGTACGATCATAAAATTATGGTTATTTTTACTATTTAAACTGTGCAGTGCCTCAACAGTAACTGATTAAACTAGCGTGATGTAAGGGTAGTCATAACATTTACTGAACACTTATTATGTGAACAACACTTTATATGAATTAGCTATTTAACTTAACTGTTTCAGCATAACCACATGAGATAGGTATTCTCACTGTACCCATTTTAAAAATGGAAAATGCGCTTACCTTGTTTAACAGACAAAAAAGGACAAAACTAGAAAGGAAACAAAGTAGGAAGAGTTAGCCCACCCTTTCTCAGGCTGATATTCTTTTTAAAGATAGATCACTTATGAAAGGGTCAATTGAGGCAAGGTGGGCTGGGCCACAGGAATAATGCAAGATTGTAACCAAGTAAGAAAGTAGAAAGAAGTAAAATTTATTGTTTACCTTTCACAGATTGGAAAGGTGAGGGACACTCATAGGCAAGTGTGGCATTGAGTGGCTAAGGGTTAGGTATATTTAAAAACCTTTGGGGTAGTGAGGTTTGGGCCTGGAGCAATGTCCAGGGCTGAGGGTCTTTGATGTTGATTGTAGTCACATGAGTCTTAGATCTTGAGGTGGCCACACATTAACATCTCATGCCCTCAGGTGGTAGGATAGATGGGAGGAGACAAGGGGAGGAGGTTTTCTTGCAAGAGACTTTGTCAGACATTTGCAATCCAGGAACTCCTTGACCAAAAGGCGATCTATTATTATTTCTATGGCTCTGTCTTGGTCTTGCAGCGATGGAGATTTGCCTAGGGGTTGGGGTAGGCTGCTGGTTGGCCTGCAGTAGAACGTCTGAATGCTTCCTAAAACCTACCTAATGGAAATTTATCTAGCTATGTCTAACCTGTGCTAGATTCAAAGCATGTCGGGTAAGATCTAAGCAAAAATGGTTATGCTGAGGCAAGAGACTACGCTAAACTAAGTTTATTCTAGGTTTCTATAGGTACCTTCTTTCAGCTTTTCATAATATTTTAAAATTCAAAGCATTTTTATTAAGGTTACAAGAATAGAATATGAAGGATGATTTGAATTAACATAATTGTCTTTTGGAGAATGTTTACTCAAAAATACTTACTGAGTATGTACTGTGTACCAGACATTGTCTTTACTGTTTGAGATTTTTCAGTGTACAAATCAAAGATCTTTGTTTTTGTGGTACTACATTCTAGTTGGGAAGTCAAAAAATAAACAATAGACTAATTAATTTTCATTAATATGAAAAAATATTTTTAATGTTTTTAAACTAATGACTGATCATTACAAGGTAAAATAACTTTTCTCTTGTAATGCTGGTAATTTCATTGTTCATTTCACTTGGTAGTGTTTACAAGTCATGAAAAGGATGAAATATTGATTACTGTAAAATGGTTATTTATTTTAAATAATTGATTTGAGATTAAATATTGTTGACCATTACTGTGGAGAAATCTCTCCCTCTTCTCCCTCCTGACATACTGAAGATGCAGCATTCCAAGGAAGCAATTAAATGTCATTTAGCATTTGTAAAGGAACTTTGCTTTCTATAATTACAGACCTGGGTGGTCCATGGCTAAAACAGAATTAAAGTTAATTTTTTAAACAAAGGTCCTGGGATGTATTTTTCTTATAAAGTACATTTTTAAGTATACTTTATACTTTGCAGTTTAACTGTAAATCTTCAGGATAAAACAGTGAACTTTATTTTTTGCAATATATGCGTGTATTTTTATGTATGTGAGAAAAAGAAGGGAGATAATTAATATGAAAATGAGAATGAATTATGTCGGGGCTCCCTATGTGCCTTTGTTTCAGTATCTTTTCAGAATCCCACCACTGTAGTTCACAGAACTGACTAAACATTTACATATATTGTTAAAATAGAAGATATCATTTTTCTCTATCTTATGTTTCTTCTATTTTCCTTCAATCAATGTCAGTATCACTACACTAGATATTCCTTTATGCAGATGTATCCAGTACACCACTCTGAACTGCTCTGTTTGGCAGACCATCTTGCATTCATTTCTTCTTGTGAATGCTTTAAAGAGTTAAATAATGGATATGGTTTATGGACTTCATTATTAAAATAGCAATGATGTGGTACAGTGAAAAATTAGAATGTTCAATCACAAGGTCATTAACAAAGAACGAAAAATAATTAAGGACAAAAGAAGAAAGGAGGCTTTATGATAAAATCCAAACTCTTCTCAAGTATAAAAAAGAACATTGTTTTAAGAGAGGCACAGGAAGGATTTTTGCAGAGACTAGAATCTGTATTAAAAGAATTGTCCACTTCTGTTGATAACTAGATTTTTGTATGAAAAGAGATGACCTGAAATTCCTTAGAACAGGCTTTTAAAACATTTTTTGAAAAAGTGGAGGCTACAAAATTGACACATATAGTTAAAAAATAAAAGTAGGGAGTATGACACATAAAGGAGAAATATGGTCCAATCAGAGAGGATCATTTTGGCCAATAATGTGAAAAAGTTGGAAAACAACATCTATAAAATTAATTGCTTTAGGCAGTTTATTCATGGAATAAGAGTTGTTTACTTTCACAAAATCCCATTTTCTGATCTGTGCTAAACAGGGCAAGTTTAAAGATAGGGGCTCCGAGTAGTTCATAGCCTTTTTACTACATTCATTTTTGAATGTTTTATTTGAAAGCAAATGTCCTGGTTTATGATTTTCATATTTTTTCCCTTTTAGAAAGAGGCAGATGGTATGAAAACTGGACTCCCTTATTTAAAGGGAATGTTGATATTTATAACCAAGTTTATCTTCAGCAAGATTTGTTTTTTGCAGCTGTTCCAGGTTAGAAAAAAATATTATATTAAAGCTCTGATTTGTTTTTCTTTCCATATCTGGGGGGGGGTGGAATCTTCAAAATGTGAAAGAGTGATGTTTGATTTTAAATGCGCATGCAATGTAAACTGTGATTTTTTTCCGACTATATGTGAATTTTCTGTTTGTATGCTGTGATATTACTTTTTTGTTTTACTGATCTATCTCCTAGATACATCAGACTTGAGAAATAATTTACTCATCATTTTTTATATATCATCAAGTATTCTAGGAAATGTAGTAGATTTTCATTAAGTTAGTCTATGTGATTAAACAAACAACTTTCTAATCTTCCATTTTGATATTCTAACCATTTATCTTTCTGCCTGGGGCATTTTCCTCCCCTCTGGGAAATTAACTTTCTTTTTAGTTCTTATATTATTTACTGTAATATATTTTTTCTTTTTATTTTCTTTTCTTTGCTTTTATTTTTAATTATAAGTGTTACTTTTTTATGGACATATTTTATATACTTTCTCTTATAAATTAATTTTTTGATTTATTGTAGAGATAAGTACAATTTGGTCTCGATTTATTTTTTGATTTATTGTAGAGATAAAAACCCAGGCTGGTCTTGAACCTATAGTTTCAGGTAATCTTCTCATCTCATACCTCTCAAAGTGCTGGGATTATAGGTGTGAGCCACCATGCCTGGCCAATTGGCTGTATTTTATACCCTAAACTTAATACATAGAGCTATCTTTTTGGGCATATGTTAATACTAGAATGAATATCCATGCCTGTACTTGCATATAATCTCTGAACAAATGTGTCTACATACCCACACATACATAATGTTCCATAAATAAAAGTATTTTTGTAATACATATATTTATTTATTGTGAGTAAATGTATTGATTGTTGATTAATAAATAAATAATTTACACAGAATGCTTGTGAAATTAATCTCCACTATTTATGTAGGGATACCTTCTTGAATATGAAACATTATATAAATTCTGATTATGTCAGACTTGTATGTTTTTTTCTCTGTAATAATTGAAGCCAAAACGTTGATTTAAAGTTTGCTCTCTTATCTGCACTTACAGTTTCACCATTTACTTTGACATTATGAAGCCCATCATATTTCTTAATCTATGAAACCTACCATTACTAGTAGCAAACAGTTTAATTATCTACAGAGAAATGTCTTGCTGTTTTCTGGATAAACCTTTTAAACATCAATCTTCAGTTCACAAAATAGATAATCATTTCTCTTTCTTTAATCACATGTAACATGAGTTCTTTTAGTAGATTTTATCAATTCAGTCTATTTCACATTTTCCTTTATTCTTTAAAATGATACTCACAGTTAGATGTGTTAAGTGAAGAATTATAGAAACTCTTTATTATAAGGAAAATGTTTTACTCCTTGCACAAATGCTAATCTTTCCTACATGAGTGTTTGCCTGGTATGAGTTTAGAAATATTTAAATAGAATTTTCAAAATTAAGAAACAAATTGACATGAAAAAATTAGTGTAAGCTTTTAGCATTCTGTTCTTTTATACACTCACCATGGAACAAGGAAAGTAATTCTGCAAAAGATATGAACCCGTACCAAAAAAAAAAAATGGTGCATATCACCATTCCTGATTTTGTTATTGCTGTATGTTTGCTTTTTTGTTTATTTGTTTTCTAATAGATACCTATATGAGTAAGCATTAAAGGACCACGTGACCTGGGGTTGTCTATATTTATTGTCTACTTCTTTAGCCAGGGCTTCCAAAGTATATATTTCTCAAAATTCTTTGAAATTAATAAAGATGAAACAGTGTTCTTGTAGTTAGTATCTTTATAGTTGGATGACACATAAGTTTTTATATAAAGAGCTAGGGCAGAAATAAAATATATTATTTTATTACATGATATGGCTGAAGGAGAGACTATGTTTGGTCATATAAATATAAAAGTAACAGTGTATAGAAGAAAGTAAAATAAAATATATTTATAAGCTACATTAAAATAACTGGGTTTTTGGTCCAGAAACAACTTATGTATTTCCTGTGCTTGCAGCTTTTCATTATGAACATCAGTGATCATTATTCTATTAGTTTTTTGGGACAAATGGCAGGCTGCTGATAATGACTCTCTTTGGTAATGTCCTTCTCTAGGGTCTAATTCAGAGGTATAAAAGGTCCCATCCAGCAGGGGAGAATTTTTCAAGGATCAAATCCCTTTCACTTAAAGTCTTTCTGATTTCTCTAACTTTGACTCCTAGACCAGGATTTAAAGTGCTCATATGATTGGATCAGTCCAACTTGGATAATATCACTATTTTAAAGTCAACTTATATATGGAACCCTAATTACATTTGTGAAACTCCTTTTGCCATTTAATGTATAAAATCATACAAGTGATACCATATCCACAAGTTCTACTCATACTCAAGAGGGGTAGATTATAGAAGAATGAGAGTCGTTGAGGGTCATCTTAGAATTCTGCCTACCACATCTGACATAGCTAGATATAGTATATGGATAACTTTTAATTGAATGTTTGGATCACTTTATTGTTTCCTTTTTTTTAAGTTATCCCCACCAACGTCTTTCTTGCTTTACTCACTCAACATTTTTAAACTTACATATGACATTCCACTTTCAAGATTCCTACTGCTGTTCTCATAGTTCCATTATTTATTTATTTATTATTTTAAATATGTGGGTTACAAGTCAGATTTGAGTACGTAAGTGCTCTACGAACAGGTGAAGTGTGGGCCTCCCATTGGACCTCACTTCACCTGGATTGGGATCATGCAGCCTTTCTATGTTGTGTACCACACTTTCCTTACCTAGAAGTGTCCTGCTACTGCCAGTCCCTTTCTTATAGTATTATGATAGATTTTCAGGGTTCGCTTATGAGTTAAAACATGTGGTACTCAGTTCTTTGTTTCTGTGAGAGATCACTGAATATGATATACTAAATCCATACAAGTTGCTGCGAGTTCATAATTTTGTCTTTCTTTATGGCTGTATAACATTCCATCATGTCTAGGTACCACATTTTTTTTTTTATCCAGTCTACTTTTGATGGGCAGCATCTGGGTTTTGAACAGGATAGATATTGGGAGAGCACATGAATTCTTAATAATGTTGTGAATTCTTAGGGAGAGTTACTTGGGGTTTACATTGGGCATTCAAAACTGTTTTAAGAAAGCACAGCACAGAGTATTCCAGTTAATTACAAAAACTGATATATCTAGAAACTGATGGGACAGAAATGAAGTAATGGATTGTCTTATCACAGGTTCCTAAGACAACAAGAGTCTGAAGCATGGCTTAAGGTTGGGTGCAGTACTGGGGAGCAAGAGTGAGGGGAAAGTGGACGAAAGAAAAACAGTAGATATGGAGGAAGAACAAATACAAATTGGTTTCTAGGTTGTCCATAGCTGTATAAGAAAACACAGACTCTTGCTTAGTCATGTGGGCATTACCAGACTGGCATTACAGAGCCAATCACTTAGACTGACGTAGCGAAAGAAATTTATCTATGATATATTACTGCCCCTATACTTTCAGATTGTGTACCCTGACCTCTGTGGGCAATTGTTGGGGAAGTCAGATCATACACGGTATGCTTTGGGGCTTCATTGAACTCTGGAAGTGGTGGGAGGAGCTGAACTTCTATAGGTTAGGGTGTAAGTATTGCTGTGGCTGTGGAGGTGGTGTTAGAGCTCTGCCTTCACCTTAACTCCAAGGAGAAACCACATCAACTAGTAGTATTGAGAAATGAGTTGAAGGCAGTGGCTAGTACTGTCCATTGGGCAAGTGATGAAGATTCAGTATGTTGTGAATCCAGCAAGATATGTAAATTGGCTCCAACATAGAATAATGGGTAATGATTGCATCTGGCCATCCTTAAAGGCAAAGAATCCTTAAAGATTATTTATCATATGTTAATATGCCTTTGGCAGTATCTAGGCCACAATTAGCACTCATTATCTGTTTGTTAAGATTATTTATTTTTAAAAGTTGTATTGACACATAATAATTATATATATTCACGGGGTTCTGTGAGATGTTTCCATACATGTATACTTTTTATGAAAATCAAATCAGGGTATTTAGCATATCCATCACCTTATACATTTATTATTTCTTTGTGGTGAGAACATTCCAAATCCTCTCTTTTAAATGTTTTACAACATAAAATACAGTATTGTTAATCTTAGTCATCCTACCCTGAAATAGAAAACCAGAAATTATTTCTTCTATCTGATCATGACTTTGTACTGAAACCAGAAATTATTTCTTCTATCTGATCATGACTTTGTACTGTTGATCAAGCTTTACCTATACACCTCTCTCTCCTCCTTTCCACAGCCTCTGATGACCACTGTTTGACACTCTAATTCTATGAGGACAAATTCTTTAGTTTCCACGTATGAATGAGATCGTTCTGTATTTGTCTTTCTGTGCCTGGCTTATTTCACATAATATAATGTGCTCCTCATTCATGAATATCAAATTTTTATTCTTTTTAATGGCTTAGTAGTATTTCATTGGGTATATATGCCACATTTTCTTTATACATTCATCTGTTTATTGATACTTAGATTGATTTAATCTCATGATTATTGTAAATAGTGCTACAATAAACATGGGAGTACTGATATCTCTTTGACATACTGATATATACATATATATATGTATTTGTGTGTGTATGCATATATATGTGTGTGTATATATATATGTGTGTGTGTATATATATATATATGTGTGTGTGTGTCTATATATATCTATATCTCCAGTAGTGAGACTGCTGGATCATATGGTAGTTGTTTTATTTTTCATTTTTTGAGGGACCTACATACTGCTTTCTATAATGGTTGTACTAATTTACATTCCCATACACAATGTTAAAGAGTTCACTTTTCTTCACATTCACACAAGCCTTTGTTATTTTTTGTTATCCTTTTGATAATTACCATTTTAACAGGTGTGAGGGGAGGGGATATCTTATTGTGGCTTTGATTTGTGTTTCCCTAATGTTAATGGTATTGTCCTTTTTTTTTTTTTTTTTCCATATACTTGTTGGCAATTGGTATGTATTCCTTTGAGAAATGTCTATTTAGGATTTTAGCCCATTAAAAAAAATGGAATTATTTGGATTTTTTTGCTACTGAGTTGTCTGACTTCCTTATATATTCTGAATATTAACATTTTGTCAGATGCATAGTTACAAATGTTTTCCCCATTTTGTAGTTTGTCTCCTCATTCTATTGATTGTTTCTTTTTCTGCTTTTATTGAAATGGTCATATAGTTTTTATCATTCATTCTGTTAATGTGATGTTTCATTTTTATTAATTTGAGTGTGTTGAGCCATCCTTGCATCCTTTGGGTGAATCTCACTTGATCATCATGAATGATCTTTTAAATGTGCTGTTGGTAGTATTTTGTTGAGGATTTTTGCATCAGTGAAAATCAGGATAGTTTTCTTTTTTTGTTATGTTCTTGTCTGGTTTCAGTATCAGGCTAATTATGACTTTGAAGAATAAGTTTGGAAGTATTTCCTCAATCGTTTGTTATAGATTTATTAAAATTGGTATTATTTATTTAAATGTTTGGTAGAATTCAACATGGAAGCCATCAGGTCCTGGGATTTTCCTTGATGAGATATTATTTATTACTAATTTAATCTGGTTAGTTATTATGTGTCTGTTCAGATTTTTTATTTTTTCATGACATAATATTGGTAGATTATATGTTTCCAGATAGATTATATATATCCATTTCTCTAGGTTATCCAATTTGTTGTCACATAATTGTTCATAATGGTCTCTTATGATCTTTTGTGTTATTGTGATTTCAGTTGTAATGTCTTCTTTTTCATCACTAATTGTATTTATTTGATTTTCTTGTAGAAAGCATATGATTGGATCTTTCTTTTTTTGATCCATTCAGCAATTCAGTATCTTTTAATGAGATAATTTAAGTCTTTTATATTTTATGTCGTTATTGATAGAAAAGGACTTATTGTCATTTTAAAAATTGTTTCCTAGTTGTTTTCCTTTTATTCTTCCTCTCTTACTATCTTCCTTTGTGGTTATTTTTTCTACTACTAAGTTTTGATTACTTGTTTTTAATTTTTGTGCATTTGTTGTAGGTTTTTGCTTTGTGAATACCATGAGGCCTATAGAAAATATCTGATAGATGTAACAGATTATTTTAAACTGATAACAACTTAACTATGATCACAAAAAGACTACTATATGTTTTAAACGTAATTCCTCCTCACATTTTAAATTTTTGCTGTCATAATTTAGATCTTTTTATGCTTTATGTTTCTTAGTGAATTATTGCAATTATTATTACATTGAATAGTTTTGTATTTTAACCTTTATACTAAGGATAGTAGTGATTTACACATGATTATTACAGTATCAGAGTATCCTGAACTTGGCTATGTACTTAGTTTTACCAGTAAGTTTTATACCTGCAAATGTTTTTGTGGTATTCATTGGCATCCTTTTCCTTCAGTTTGAAGAACTCCCTTTATCATTTCTTATGTTAGGTCTGGTTGTGATGAACTCTCTCAGCTTACATTTGGTAAAATCTTTATTTCTCCATTTCTGAAGGGTAGCTTTGCTGGAGAATGTATTCTTGGTTAGTGGTTTTTTTCTTCAGTGCTTTGTATGTATTATTCTACTTTCTCCTACTTGTAGGGTCTCTGTTGAGAAATCTGCTGATATTATATTTGCATTTCTTAGTGTGTTATATGTTCTTAATTCTTGCTGCTTTCAAAGTCTTCTTCTGTCTTTGATTCTGATTGGTTATTATATATATTGGTATACTCTTCTTTGGGTTGAATTTTGTTGTGTTTCTTGTAAATGTATATGTTATCTATCCCCTGATTGGGAAATTTTTTAGCCATTATTTCTTCAAGTATGATTTTTGGCCTTTTTTCTCTTTTTTTCTTCTTTTTAAGTGAATATTATACAAATGTTTTGTCTCTTGATTGTGTCCTATAATTATAAAAGGCTTTTCCCCATCTTTTATCTCTTTACTCCTCTGATTGGATTATTTCTAACATTCTGTCTTCCAGCTCATTAGTTTTTTTTCCTGTTTGATCTGCTATTAAAGCTTTCTATTGAATTTTTTTAGTCCAGTTATTGTATTCTTCATCTCTAGGATTTCTATCTGGTTCTTTTTTACTGTTTCTATTTCTTTGTCAATCTTTTCAACTTTTTCATGTATTCTTTCCCAAACTGTCTTAAGTTTTCTATGTATATATAAACTTTTCTATGTGTGTGTATATATATATATATATATAAAACTTCTTTATGAGTATCATTTGGAATTTTTGTCAGTCATTTTACTGGGCTCCATTTCTTTGGGGTTAATTGCTTCACTTTGTTATTTATTTATTTATTTTGGAGGCATCATGAGTCTCTGATTCTTCATAATTCTTGTATCCTTACATTGTTGTCTGTACATTGGAAGAGCCCACATGCTTCTCTGGGCATTTTAGGTACTCTTTGACAGTCATAGGATTTCACTATTTAACCTAGCATGTGTCTCTTGAAGGGCCAGCTAGTGATGACCCTGAGATTTTGTGCATTTTTTTAGTCAGCTGGACCACTGCCTTTGCTATGATATCAGAAGGAGTTACTAGCTAGATCTTGCTGACTAGTGAGACAACTGGTTCGACTCTGCTATCAGGCAGAGCTGCTGACTGGTATGACTATGACTATGACTATGACGGCTTCTGGTAGCCCAGATATAAGATGTATTCTATGTCCAGGCAGTTCTGCTATTTGGGATTCACAACTGGGCATGGTTGCAGATTGGGCTCTGAGAGTAGGTGGAATTGCTACTCTGGACAGGCAGAACCCAAAACTGTGCTTCTTAGAAATGTATGATTAGGGATGGCCTCTCTTTCTCTGTGGAGCCCAGGGTGAGCATTTGGGTAAGCTGAGTGACCATTTGACCTCAAGCTTCAAGCAGAACTGACCTATACATTTCTCTAAAATGCATGGAAGTGAGAATTTTCCAACCTGAGCAAGGTCATAGGGAGGGATTTTTTGACTTTGTGGAGCTGCTGCTTGCCTTCCTGGGTCAAGAAGGTACAGCTCCTTTGCTTCTCTGAGATCTGTGGAGGAGAGAGTGTCCTTGCCTCAGCAGGGTTGTTGGTGGGCTTTTTGACTGTTTGGAGCCACTGCTTCCCTTCCTGGGTCAAACTGATGTGGCCTCTTTTAATATCTGAGATCTCCTTGCTTCTCTGAGATCCATAAAGCTTCAAGTCTGTCTGTCTGGTGGGGTCATTAGGCAGGCACTTTGGCTGTGTGGAGCTCTGCTTGCTATACTGGGCCATGTTGTTCTAGACCCTTTGCTTCTCTGAAATTCACAAATTAAACAATTCTGTGAGCTCTCATAGATTGCAGATATATTAGGGTTTTGACCAGTTGGAATGGCATGTTCTCATGATCAATCAGAGCATTTCATTGCATCCTCAGTGGGAATATGCTGAAGAAGTAGGCAGATCCATTCCTAGAGTGAAGGCTGTGTTAGAACCAACCAAGAAAAACTTAAAACATGATCAAATTGATCTTAACTGCCTTCCACTTTTACCAATGAAAAGATCAAAATGGCTTAAAAGAATAAAATAATATTTAGACATTTAACAGTGTAACCATTGCAATGTATGTTTTCTAGTAAAAATTATTAGAAATGCTGATGAGCAGGAAAATTTGATTTATAACCAAAATAAAAATCATTTTAATATCATGACCTGTAAATGATATATTTGAATGAACAATCAGCAAAAATATAATCAACTATTATAAACATTTTTAAATAATTAAAAGAAAATATGAACAATAGGAGAAAAAAATGAAAGGTGTTAGAAAGAATCAAAGAACTTCTTGTGATGAAAATGATAATTTCTGAATTAAAATTTTCACTTGATAATATTAATAACAGATTAGACACTGCAAAAGACAAGTTCAATATACTTGAAGCTATTTTAATAAAATTAACCCAGAATGAAAGACAGAGCATATGATTCCTCCTCAATCAAAATTAAGAGTGCCTCAGTGACTTATGAGACAATATCATGGTTTCATATGAATATATAGTTATAGCCTAAGAATGGTGGCAGGTAGCAAGGGTAGGGAGAGTAAAAAAAAATATTTCATAAAACTTGGTCTTTTGGGAGAAATATTTGCAAATTATGTCTGACAAAGGCTTAAACATCCAGGTTCTGCAAGGAACTCCAACAAAGTGAAAGGAAAAAAATCCATTAAAAAGTGGACAAAGAACATGAACAGACATTTCTCAAGAGAAGACATACAAGCAGCCAACCTGATAGACACATGAAAAAATGCTCACTCTCACTAGTCATCAAAGAAATGCAAATCAAAACTACAATGAGATACTACCTAAGTCCAGTAATGATGGCTATTATTAATAAATAAATTTTTTAAAAACAGATGCTGGTGTGGGTGCAGCAAAAAGGGAATACTTCTACACTGTTGGTGGGAATGCAAACTAGTTCAACCTCTGTGGAAAGCAGAGTGGCAATTCCTAAAAGAACTCAACATTCTGTATGATTCAGCAGTCCCCCTCCTGAGAATATATCCAGAGCAACATAAATCATTCTACCAAAAATAACCCCCAAAAAACCTGCACACGCATGTTTATGTTTACAATATCTAAAACATGGAACCAACTTTGCTGCCCATTGGAAGTGGACTGGACAAAGAAAATGTGGTACATATACACAAATGGAGTATTATGCAGCCATAAGGAAGAACAAAATCATGAACTTCTCAACAAATTGGATGGAGCTGGAGACCACCATACTAAGTGATCTATCATAGAAACAAATAATTGAATGTTCTCACTCATAAATGGGCCCTGAACAATAACCATATGAGCACAAGGGAGAGCTCAGCAGTCACTGGGCACTGCTAAGGGAGGGAAGAAGGGAGGAGTGTCAGGGGCACATGACAGCACCAAGGGGTACCAAGTCTACTACCAGGGAATGAGGGCCAGTTGGAAGCCCCAGCTTCATCTGCATGCAGCCCTCCTATGTCGTTAATCCTCACTTGTACCCCATATCTCTAAAATTAAAAAAAATCGGAATAAAAATAAAACTTGGCAGAAAAATTTTCAAATTTGATGAAACCATAAAACAATATATCTAAGAAGCTCAGGAAAGCCCAGCCAGGATAAAAATAAATAGACATGCGAGCACATCAAAATTAAATTGCTGAAAACATGATACAAAAATCTGTATAAGTAGCCAGAGCAGGTGAGGAATATTAACTAAGGACAAATTTAAAATCGTCAGAGAAATGCAAATTAAAACTACAGAGATATCATCTTACACCAGTGAGAATAGCTATTATTAAAAAGTCAAAGAACAACAGATGTTGTCATGGATGCAGAGTAAAGGGAACGATCATAGACTGTTGTTGGGATTGTAAACTAGTTCAGCCTCTATGGGAAACAATATGGCAATTTCGCAAAGAACTAAAAATTGAACTACCATTTGACCCTGCAGTCCCACTATTGGGTGTCTACTCCAAGGAAAAAAATCATTATGTTAAAAAAAGATACTTGTACTCCTATATTTATTGCACCACTATTCACAATAGTAAAATCATGGAACCAACCTAAGTGCCCATCAATGATTTATTGGGTAAAGAAAATGTGATCTATATACACCATGGAATGAAATGCAGCCATAAAGAAAGAATGAAATTATGTCTTTTGCAGCAACATAGATGGAACTGGAGAGCATCATCCTAAGTTAATGAACTCAGAAACAGAAAACCAACCACACGTGTTCTCATTTGTATGTGGAGGCTAAATGTTCATAAAGACAGAAGTTATAGACACTGGGGACTCTAAAAAGGGAGAGATAGCAAGAGGGATTAGGGTTCAGAAGTTACCTATTTGGGTACAATGTTTGTGGAATTTGTCACCTGAAGCCCAGTCCCCAAGAGTAACAAACATGCACTTGTACCCCTTGAATCTAAAATAAAAAATAAAATAGGTGGTGATTGATGTGTTAATTTGATTGTGTGACCATTATGCAGTGCATATATATATCAAATTATGCTATACCCCTTTACTATGTATATAGTCTTTGTCAGTTAAATATTTTTAAATAAAGAGATAAGTTTAAAGACAAGTTTGAAGACTTTTTTCACAAAACTATTCCATTCAGTAAACAAAGGAGTGTTATCTTTCAAAGACTATAATAAAATTGTTGTGACTCTAGAATTCTATACACAGCAAAATTATTATTCAAAATTAAAGACAAAATAAAAACTTTTATATCTAAATAAGAACTGAGAGAATTTGTTGCCCAAGATTTTCACTATAAGTAATGTTAAAAGAAGTTCTTTAGGAAAAAGAAAAATGAAATATCAATGTGCACTAGGAATAAAGAATACTGGAAATGTAAATAAATGGGTAAATGCAAAAGACATTTTTCTCATTTTCCTTTTTTTATTAAGATATGAGATTATTTAAAGCAAAAATATTAGCAATGATTTATAAAAATGTAGATATAAAATGTGTGACAAAAATAGCCCAAAGACTAGGGGATAAGGATTTTGTATTTATAATTGAAAGTAAACTTGCAGCAATATATAAAGTAGTATAATATTATTTGATGATAGATGGTGAAAGATTACATATGTATATTGTAAATTCTAAAGTAACTGCTGAAAATGTAAAACAAAGAGGAATAACTAATAAAGATGAAGATAGAATAAAATACTAAAAAATATTCAATCCCAAAGAAGCAGGTTAAAAACAAAGAAAAGTGCAGATGGGACAAATAGAAAGTAAATTTTGTGGTGGTAGATATAAACATAAACATATCTATAATTATGTTTAAAAAATAATGTTAACCCTACATTTAAAACACATTTTTCAACTAGATAAAAAAGCAAGTCCTCACTGGATGCTGTCAAAATCCAATTAAATAATCCTGTTCAAGCTATCTCAATTGTACCTTACTCATTCCTACTATATAACCATAGAATTTTGTGTCTGTCATTTGGGTGCATATATGGGTCTTTTTCTGTGAATATTTTTTTCTCTAAATCATATCAGGTATTGATTTTTCATGTTTTAGATTGTTATATAAATGTATTAATACATGCATGATTGTCCACACATTTTAGCTACTTTATATTTTATTGATGAATAAAGTATGTGAACATACAGGATTTTTTTCTGAAAATTTTTTGCTGCTACTGAAAACATTTGTGGTGAACATTCTTGTTAGTGTTTTTGTGCACATACAGCTCATATAACTAGCAATTAATAGTTCTGTTATACATATACTCTTCAGTTTTACTAAATTTTTCTGTATTAAAGATAACCTTTTATTGATCTGTTTGCCTACCTATGAACTGAATAAGAGTTCTTTTTTATTTCTATTTATTAAATTGCTTCACTTTCTCCCTTCTTGCCTCTGTCCTGCCTTCCTTACTTTTCTTCCTCCCTCCTTCCTGCCTCTCTCATTCCCTTCTTTTTCTCCCTTGCTTCCTTTTTTCTTGCTTGTCTCCCTCCCTCCCTCTTTTTCTCCCTTCCTTCTCTCTTCCATTAATAATGAATTAGTATTGAATGTAAATTTTTTCGTGTTGATTGAGGTCTTTTTGTATTTTTACTCCTTTAATCAGTTAGCATGGAGAATACTATTAATATATTATCTAATGTTAAACTATCCTTGCATTTTTGTGACCCTAGCTTTATCATAGAAACTGTTGTCATTATGATTATACATACTGGATTGGTTTCTTAAAATTATAACCAGGGTTTTTAATATATTTGTTTATCAGTATGATTGGCTTTCGATTTTTCATTCTCATATTATCCTTGCCTTGTTTCCATTTCAAGATTCTATTAGCCTCATGAAATGAGTTGAGAAGCATTATGCAAATTTGTAGGCTTCAAAATAGTTCATTATTTTATATACTTGATAAACCTATATTGTTATAGGGATTATCTGTTCTTGAGTAGCTAATATAACTTACTTCTGGTGTTGTGTATTTGTGTGTGTGTCTTATTTTCTAAAGGTTTATTTTAACCTAAAATGACTTTTTAAAAAATGGTTATAATTTCATCCAGTTTCACTTGACTTCTACCTTTTGGAGTTGCTATTGGTAAGTCTGTTTTTGAAGATATTTGCATTTTTATCTTAATTTTCAAATTTATTGACAAGGAGCTTATTTTTATGGAATCCTCTTGTTATATAATGTTAATCTCTGGAATATTTATTCATGTTCTCTTTTTCATTTATAATACTGTATCTTTTTCTCGTTCTGCCATAAGAAGAGTTTGTTCCATGTTGTTTTTGTTTTTCAGAGGCTTAGCTTTTGTCTGTGTTGATCATCTCTTTTGACTCTTTTTTCTATTTCATTATTTACTACTTTTAGTTTACTTTATCACTCCTTGTAATTTAAGGGACTTTACTTTTTTCTAATTTTTTGAGTTCATTGTTTTCTAGTCTTTTGTGTTTTATAATTTAAGTGTACTCACCACCACTTTAGGTATATTACTATGTTTTTTAAACTTTGTATTGATGCATACAT
Organism: Carlito syrichta; assembly: GCF_000164805.1. Lineage (NCBI taxonomy): Eukaryota > Metazoa > Chordata > Mammalia > Primates > Tarsiidae > Carlito > Carlito syrichta. Next base: position 29,771 of record NW_007232434.1, read on the forward strand.
TACATGTACAGTATGTACAGTATGTAGAACAACATACATATAATGCAATAGTGTAGATGGTGACTTTTCACAAAATGAACACTCACTTAATCAAATCCTAATTAATTAATTTTATTTAGTTATAATTTCTAGACATTTTGCAGTTAAAATGTTTTAATATTTGTAGTTCATAACAGTGATGAAGTTGGAATCTTATACTTGGATAGTTTATTTTGATCTATATTTTGATTTGTTAGCTTTTCTTTGTTCATTGCTTTTTTGTGAGACTGAATACTCTTAAAAAGGCCAGAAATCATCAATCAAGCAGTACTTTAACATTTTTTTGTTGTTGTTTTTGAGTTGGTGTCTCACTCAGTTGCCCAGGCTGAAGTGCAGTGTCACATTCATGGCCATCCCAGCGTCGTCCTGCTGGGCTCCGGCGATCCTTCCATCTCAGCCTTCCAAGAAGCTGGAACTACAGGTGCTACCATGCCCTGCTAATTTTTTGATTTCTTGTAGAGGCAAGGTCTCACCAGGATGTTCTTGAACCTGCCGACTCAGGGTATCCTTTCGCCGTGGCCCACCAAAGTGCTGGGATTACAGGCCTGAGCCACCATGCCTGGCTTGACATCTTTTTTAATGAAGTGGCTTATGAAAGGCATTACATATTTTATTTAGTAGCAATTCAGGAATAGCAGATGAAAGATAAAAACCTGGTATAAAATAGAATTTCTGTTTTTCTCACTTGTATTGTGGTTTATAACCAGGAAATTCTTTCTCTATCAATTCATTGTAACAGAAATATTTATATATGCTTCTTAACATTATACTTTCCCCTCTATTTTTGTTTGTTTTCTGTAGTAGAGTCATATTAGCTAATGACCCAATGCTTCTCCCATGAACCTTTTTCCAAATTGTTTTCTCAATTTTTAAAGCTCTATACTCTTTATTATATTTCTCTGATAGAATAATTTGGTGGTTTTATAAATGTATAATTTGCATCATAGTTGGTAAACATAAGTTTTAATATCACAATATGTTTGAAAATTACCAGTATGTGAAATTCTTGTATTAGAAAAGTGCTAATGTTATAATCACACAGGACTTCAATACAATGAATGTGTTTAATGTAACTTTTATGAAATTGGATATATACTAGTTGTTTTTATGTTTTTGACATCTAATTACTGATAAAGCTTTTTAAAAATTAAGTCATACAAAATTATAAAACTGCTAGAAACAAAATAACCATAAAGGGTATTTTTATGATTGCCTTGAGCTCTTTATTTCCCGTTATATACTTAGATTAAGTTTACTTCAGTGACCATATCTTTCCCTGGTTTTAAAATATACATGTCTAAAAATTATATAGTACTTATTGTTAGGGCTATACTAACATACAATTATGTGTTTCTAGGCATGAAAATAATTAGCCTGATACATATGCTTATGTATACTATGTTTTTAAATTTGAAGGGAATGTAGGATTGTATACAAAGGGAAACTGTATGACTTTGTCAAGGTCATACAGTCTTTTATTGAAAAGACATGACTAAACTGAGGCTTTATGCCTTCTTGTTTGGTATGTTTCCCTACAATTTTTTATTTTGTCAAGTGACAGACATTGACTGTCTTTTGGAAACTATCCATATATCAAACTAGAACTTTGTTTTTCAGTTTACTATTCCTGGTAGTTAGCCTCAGAAAGAGAGTGAAAGAAAAAAAGACAAATCTATGTTACTTTTTGCTTTCTCTGCATGGAACTACGTGACTTTTCATAGGATGTTTTTATTGAATTTGGAAACCTAATTACTTGAAGTAGATAATCCATATTGAAATGACTAGCAATTAGCATAACTGATGCTTGCCATAAACACCGATCAAGGAAGTTAAGTGAACTAAACTGACCTAAAAATGACCCCCCCATGTGTACGTGTGATTGTTGTAACATTCCCATGACCGTAGACCCACAGACTTGTTCCCCTGAGCTGTTCATGCTGACCGTTCTTGCTGACCATTTGAAAACTCCCTAGCCACAAGTTCCATGTAATTTATGCCTTGTTAACTGAAATTTAAGAGATTGTTCCTTTTGTTTTAGTTCCTTGTACCCTCATCCCATGCTATGTAGCCCACTTGTAGATTTTGCCTGTATTAGCTTCTTGCTGATCGGTGCTGAGAGCTTTCTTGGCATGAGCCTACTCTTGACCACGTGCTATTAAAGGACTCAAAATTCAAACCCAGTGTGCTGGCAATTCTCCTTTCTCGTGGTTCGGCTATAGCATTTGGAAGCCCCAGCAAGATTTGTTGCCAACCTTGGGAGGTGGCCTCACTCCAGCTCCCCCCGACTCGATGGAGAAGTTACAGGGGATATACCCCCTGAATCATTCCACGGCCCCATAACTTCTCGTCTGGCTTGGTGGGAGAAGGAATTACCACTGATTTCCTGCCATCTCAAAAATTCCTGAGTCTGTCTGCATTCTCTTAGGAGGTAAGAATTTGTTCTGTTTACTGGTAAGAATCTGTTTTGTTCTGTTTGTGGCCACAATTCTGTTTAAGGGAGTCATGGCCTGACGAGGTTGCCCTTTGGACACTATTCATTAGGCCAAAATGTTGGCTGAATAGAGTCCTCTGATAATTTGCCCTGAGGTTTTCCAGGGATCCATAACTCTTCTGACTTGGTCCGGATGCGCCCTGTCCGTCATTATGTTTTAATTGTGTATTTTAACCATTTGCTTGTTGTTATAGGTTCACAGAATTCACAACCTGTCAATCCTCTGAACTGTATATTGAAAAATTTCTCTGTTGTATTTGCTGAGGACTATGGTGTCTGCCTTTCAAAAGGTAGGCCCTGGACCCTCTATAAAATAGATTGGCCCGCATTTAATGTTGGTTAACACTCTACAGGGTCTTTGAATATTCATGATACTAAGTCTGTTTGGAAGGTCATCACAGGGACTCTTGGTCACCTGGATCAGTTTCCTTATATTGATCAATGGTTAAATTTAGTCCAAAACCCTACTCCATGGTTACAAATATGTTCTCTTAAAACCCATGACCCTTCCCGTAAACCACACTATATGGAGACAGAGCTTCTAACTTGAAAACAACAGGGTGCTATATGCAAAGGCCCCTGGCTAACCCTTCAAGGAAAACTTGTTTTACCTGTTTCTCAAGATAATAAATGTAGTTCTAGCTACTTGGAAGGCTGAGGAGGAAGGATTGCAGAGCCCAACAGGTTGAGGCTGCGGTGGCCAGGAGCATGCCATTGCACTCCAGTCTGGGTGACAGTGAGACTCCAACTCAAAATAAAGTAAAATAAAATAAAATAAAATAAAATCTTGCCAAAAGCCAAACTATAGGTTTTAACCTCCCTGGTAAAATCAATCATGCACACTCATTGTCCCACCTGGGATAATTGCCAGCAGCCTTTTAACCCTATATATTTCTGAAAAGCCAGAATGCATTAGAACTGAGGCCAAAAAGTCTGTCCTGGCCTCAGCAGCTGGAACAAAGGAAAAAGTCAGGAAACGTTAAAGACAGGTTTTCCCTCCTCTTGCCCAGATTGGGACCCTAACACTTCGGCAGGCTCTAGAACATTAAAAACTTATCACCAGACTCTATTAGCTGGCTTGAAGGGAGCAGCCCAAAAACCTATAAATCTTTCCAAAACTACCAAGATTATTCAGTGTCCTGAGGAGTCACTGGGGGCGTTTCTTGAATATCTTTAGGAGACATTCTGTACCTATCCCCCATTTGACCCCTCGGCACCCAAGAATGCTTGATTTATCTATTTGACTTGTGACTCAGGTGGCTCCTGACTTCCAGAGAAAGTTGCAGAGGCTTGAAGGTTTCACAGGAATAAACATGTCTCAACTGCTCAAGGTAGCTCAGAAGGTTTTTAATAACCAAAATACTGAGAAACAGAAAGAGGAAGACAAGAAAATGGACAGAGCAACAAAACGGCAAACAAAAATTTTAGTTGCTACCATACAGGCCTCCCAGCCTGGCTCGAGGCCAGAACATAACAATGACAAAAACTAAAAAAAGACAAAAAGAAATTGGATGTATCCAGCTAGCCAAAAATCAATGTGCATATTGTAAAAAACTGGGTCACTGGACAAAAAAAAATTGCACTCATCACTCAAAGACAGAGAACCCAAAGTCATTTCTGGTCCTGCCCTCTACTGGTGACCCTCTGGTCCTGCCAACCTATTTTTGCTTTTGAATAAACAGATCCTGACTTGGGGGACACCAGCCAGCTAACTTGGATCCGGTTACCACAGGGTTTCAAGAACTCCCCAAACTTTCGAGGAAGCTTGGCAACAGGATTTGTCAGGGTTCTATGCCTTACACCCTGAGTGTACTTTACTCCAGTATGTAAATAATCTCTTGCTTGCGACTGCAGACTTGGACACTTGTTTAAAAGGTACTAAGGCTCTTTTACAGCTCCTCCAAGACTTGGGCTACCATGTGTCAGTGAAAAAGGCACAGCTCTGCTCAACTGAAGTTTTCTACCTGGGATACTGCCTAAAAAAGGGTAAGCGAGCCCGGACCTTGGCCCGGAAAGAAGCCATTCTTCAAATTCTTATGCCAACCACAAAGAAACAGGTATCCCAGGAATTTCTGGGGGTAACAGGTTATTGCTATCTGTGGATCTCAGAATTTACTGAAGTTGCCAGGCCTCTGTACACAGCCACTGCAGGGAATCAACCCATGAAGTGGACTGCTACTGAGAAACAAGTATTCCAGAAGTTAAAAACAGCTCTTATTCAAACCCCAGCTTTAGCCCTCCCAGATGTTACTAAGTCTTTTTATTGGTCTGTTCTTGAACAGTGGGGAATCACAAAGGGAGTTCTTACCCAGACCTTAGGTCCCTGGAGGTGACCTATGGCTTACTTGTCAAAAAGCCTTGATCCAGTGGCTTCTGGCTGGCCATCCTGTCTTTGAGCCATCACTGCTACTGTTATACTGGTTAAGGGGGCAGACAAGCTGGCTTTTGGTCAAAACTTGACGTTAACAGTTCCCCACACTGTAAAGGCACTGCTCTGGGGAACCTCTGGCCACTGGGTGTGAAATGAAAATTTTAGCCCTTCTAGTGGTTTTATGGCTCCCCAAAGAAATAACCATCATACATTGCAGGGGACACCAGAAATCAGACACTCCAGAGGTGACAGGAAATCGCTTAGCTGATCAGACGGCATGTGAAGAAGAGAACTCCCAGTTGAGCCCCTCATTATTCTGCTAACTAAATCTTTTCTAGTTCCCTCGCTTCCAAAACAGCCTGTCTACACCCAAGGGGAAAAGGACATTCAAGACTTAAGAAACCTCAGTGCCACAGCTGCTGCACTGTGTCCAACTTGTGTGCAAGTAAATGCCAAACAAGGACCAAGACCACCAAATGGTATCAGAGCCTGGGGACTAAGCCCCAAAGAAACATGGGAAGTGGACTTTACTGAGATTAAAACCCTCTCATGCTGGTTATCAATACCTGCTGGTTTTTATAGACACTTTTTTGGGTTGAACGGAAATCTTTGACACAATAAATGAAACTGCACTTACAGTTGCAAAGTTTTTGTTAAATAAAATTATTCCTAGGTTTGGGCTTCCCCTCTCTATTGACTCTAATGTTAGTCCTGCCTTTACCTCATCCATAGTACAGCTGGTTAATAAAGCACTAAACATTGACTGGAAATTACATTGTGCTTACCAACCAAAAAGCTCTGGACAGGTAAAATGCATGAACTGAATTTTAAAGTCTATTTTAACCAAATTAATAATAGAGACCAGTGAAAAATGGGTAAGCCTTTTCCTTTAGCTCTTTTTCGGACCTGTGGTTGCAGAATCCCATCCTAGAAAAAATTACTAATCAATCTCTGTTAAAGTATCTTCAGTTCTTCCAGCAGGTTCAGGCCACTGTCCACTTTGGTGTCTGGGCTGTTTTGCCTACTCTGTCTTGCGTGCCTTGTACTAACTCCTGCCTGGAAGGGACCCTTTATTGTCATCACCACTCCAACAGCATTCAAAGTCGACAGGAAACCATCCTGAATTCACCACACACGAGTCAAGAGAGCCACAAAAACTAACGTAACTCCACCAGCTTGCTTCATCAACTTTGCTGTGGCAGTCAGGGACCCTAAATAACTGGAACCCCTGGTTCCCACTTATCCACTTCTTTCTTGGTTTTCTTATAAAATGTTGTATATTAAACTGGATTATTAACTTCGTAAAACAAATCAATTCTGTAAAATTTATGCATGTAAAAACCTATTATAATTCCACACCCATGACTGATGAGTCAACAAATTGACTCATGTACGACTAAAAGGGGGGAATGAAATATCTAATGAAATATCTAAAATGGTTATAATAGCTTACTTGACATAAGTAACTCCATTTTGCTAAAATCCTCCATCTTAGCTGTCTGCCTGACCTAAAAATGACCCCCCCAGTGTGTATGTGTGATTGTGTGTAATGTTCCCATGACCACAGACTCACAGCTTTCTTCCCCTGAGTTGTTCATGCTGACCATTCTTGTTGACCACCCAAAAACTCCCTAACCATAAGTTCTGTGTAATTGTATGCCTTGTTAACTGAAATCCAAGAGATTTCTCCTTTTGTTTTTAGTGCCTTGTACCCTCACCCCCTGCTATGTAGTCCACTTGTAGATTTTGCCTTTATAAGCTTCTTGCTGATCCCACTCAGTGTCGAGAACTTTCTTGGTGTGAGCCTCCTCTTGACCATGTGCTATAAAGGACTCAAAATTTGAATCTAGTGTGCTGGAGATTCTCCTGTCTTGCGGTTTAGCTATAACAATATATACATATAATTTCACAATATATATCTTGAATGTTAACAATCTGGTATATATAAGCTTTGTTATTTTTACATATAGTATGTAGCTATATATTAGAGTGACACTTTTAGTTTACTATCTAGATTCTTTTTGCCTTATCTTCCAAAAACCTTGATTTTATAATCTATTCCTTTTGCAGACAGTAATATGCTTAGGAGTACAGATGTCATGACCATTTTTAGTAGTAGGTGGAGCTGGTTTAAGAGTGGTCTTATTTTCCTGGCCATAGAGTGGAGTACATATCTGTGAGGTGGAAAGTAGGGTGATAGACCTCTATGGAGTATTTAATATTTCTTATTACTGCTATTCTCAAGTTGGTCTCCATCTGCACATGTTATTTAGTATATTTATTTCAAATGGGCTTTATCTGTTGTTTCATAGGTGATTTATAAGTTAGGTATTCAGATTTTTTCTAAATATGATATAGAAACTAACATAAAAACTTTACATGGATAAAAATATTTCCTAATGTCAGAGAAGAAAATTCAAATATAAATGTGGAAAAAGCAAACCTAGAATTAGCTGTGTGGTACTAGAAATTGAAAGTATTGAGTTCACACCAATACGTATATTTCCTAGCTCTGTCTACTTAGAACACCTGCAAACAGTTTTATTTCATTAATAGTGAGCATATCTTGTCCTTAGATTTTGCTTCATAAAACTATTCTCCACTAAAAGGGAACTGGGCTCCTTAGAGAAATAGTAGATTCTAGAGCAGGAGCAGGGAAAGTGCACAATGAAACATGAATATCTTAATGTGTCAGAAAATAAGGAGGTGCTTAAAAATGATGGTGATGTATCAAAGGACATAAACTACCTTGAAAAGCCTTTTATTGGTCAAATTCAGGGTAATTTGAGCACAAAAATAAACACATGATATAAATTCTAACTAGTTGAAGAAAACCATTATCTATGATTACATATTGCTATAAACACATACATGAATAAATAAGTGGAAAGACGAAAATGGTTTTTCATACAGTAGAATATTAACTAATAAATGTGAAAGAAGTAATGAACCTAGAAAATCATCACTTGGTAACTGTCAGAATATAATTAATTCAACCAAGAAACATCAATAGATGCTAAACTAGTAGTTGCAAATTTGATGAAGAACATGATATTTACATAGTTTCAAGCACTTCCACACCAAAAACTTATTAATTAAAAAGGAGAAAATACTAAATTAACAGTGGAGAGATTAGACAGATACCACCTTAATCAAATGATCAAAGTTAATACCATCAGAAGACAGCATGCAGTGAAAAGAAAACTACATCTGTGAGTTTAGTTAAATCAGAAAAATGAGATAGGAAACAAGAGAAATGAACTAGACAAAGGAGAAATGAGAAATTCAGGTTGGTCATGCTTTCTTAGAATGATGCTAGGTGTATGATTAAAGAAGTTGGCTAGGGATATAGGCCCTTGTAATATATTAGAAAGAATGAGCTACCTAAGGAGGGGATAATATATGGAGTGGAAGAACTATGGGGAACACCAAACAACAGAGCTTTACATGCAGACAGAGGAAGAATTCTAATGAAAGAAGTGAAGAACAAATCAAGATATAGAAGGAGAATCAGAAGAGTACTGCCTTAGAAAGCAACTGCTTGAAGTTTGAGGATGAAGTGGTAGTGCTGTATGCCACAGAGTAATTTTTGTAAATAAGGACAGTTTGTCTCATGCACAACCTCCTTTTGAGGCATTCTCATATCTGCTGCAGGTGTTGTCTTTAATATTAGTCTGTTTCTTGAAAGGTATTTTAAAGGAAGACTTGCCATTCTTTCTTTGTGTTGCAACACTTCTTGAATGATAAAACTAGTTGAGCTTATGGCATACTGTAAATTGTCCTTGTGTGCTTCATGGTTGAGGCAAGGGTATATCCCAGTTGTCCTGGATGGTTTTGGTTTTCTTGTGTCCTAATGTAATGGGGCTTCTTTCACTCTCAAAAGTGTTCTGGCTTGGATGGTAAATTATCTTGTCACCCTGTTGACAAGATATTCCTTTCATTCTCAGAAGTTAGGGAACTGATTGATAAGTGTGTCTCTTAGCCAATTCTAGATATATTTTGCTCACTAATCAAATGCTTGTTCCTTTATCTTATAATCTTCCAATAATCTAGGCCTCTATTTCCAAACTTTACATGAAACAAAGACTTCATGGGATGATAATGTGTATAATTTGAAAAAATGGACCAATAACATTGGGAAACATGGCACGTGTAAGTCCTCTCTTAGAGACTGACAAAACACGTGTAAAGACACAAAGATGCTTTCCAGTAGACTTACCAAATTTATTAATATATTATCCTAAACTTACTACATTTGGGAACCTGGTTCATGTTTGTTTCAATGTAAAATGCATATAAATTTTAAAAAATCAAAATTTTAACTTTGTTTGAATAAGCCAAGCTTGGTTATAAATAGTGATTTTGATAGATTTAGAGTGTATCATAACATTTCATCTACACTGAACACATATGTTATTTAGAAATTCCCAGTCTAATGCACTTAACATTTAGACTAAACATAAAAAAAAAAATGTGTTTTTGCAAGTAACTCTTTGTTTCGGAAAAATTTATTGAAAACTCCAAATCATAAGAATTCACTAATATTTCATTTGAAGCAAGAAAAAGAAGATCATACAGGGAAATTATGCTCAAATGGATTATGTCTGTTTAATCAGGAATTAAATCAAAGATGTCATCTGAGATATTTCATCCAGAGCTTATGGTTTCCCTTCATTTTTTTATCCACCAGCTTTTGGTACCAGTTGGATGAAATAAAGTTTTTTTTATTATTTATATGATCATTCAAACAATCTTGGGTTTTATATAATTGAAAATATCTCAGTTTGAAATAATTATAAGCATTGAAAACTCAAGGTTTGTTACCTTTAGACCTATAACTCTATTTTCAGTTATTCTTTGTTTCATCAGAAAAACACTCTGAAGTTGTACTGAGTAATGGGCAAGTGGATATGAAACTGCCCTTTCTGAATCTCAGAGTCCTTAAAGTCAACGGTATCCTTGCTTTTTCTCAGTCCTCTTGTCTGATTAAGCTTTTAGTGTGCAGTGGTACAAGCTGCCTGTCTTACTAACTTTATGCTAAAATTATAGATGTCTGCTCTTTTTATTTATTTATTTATTTATTTATTTATTTATTTATTTATCTTTTTGAGTTGGAGTCTCATTCTGTCACCCAGACTGGAGTGCAGTGGCCCCTCCCGGCCACCACAGCCTCGACCTGCTGGGCTCCGGCAATCCTTCTGCCTCAGCCTTCCAAGTAGTTGGAACTACAGGCACACGCTACCACGCCCGGCTAATTTTTGATTTATTGTAGAGATGAGGTCTCGCCAAGTTACCCAGGTGGGTCTCGAACCCGCAGGCTCAGGCAATCCACTCACCTCAGCCTCCCAAGGTGCGGGATTACAGGCTGAGCCACCCAACCCAGCTTTCTGCTCGTTTTAAATGTTGGCTGTGGATCTCTTCTTGTATCAGAACTTTGTATTAGTAAAATATGGTCTGTAGTTTTGGTACCATAATACTGTAAAAACTTTTAGAAAGAACAGTTGACATTAAAAAAGTAACCTTCAGTGTAATTTGTGTGATTGATGACTTTTTAATTTGACTGTGTAAAATTGGGTTATCCTAGTTTCAGTAACCTGTCTCCTTTTGCAAATATAATACAGGAAGTTAGCTGGAGTGCATTTCCTATATTGCTGAGGTCAAAACCTGATGAATCATACTGATCATTTTCTTGCTTGGGGAAATGGCTACTTGGTCAATAGAAATTCCCTCCCTTATGTGGCCTTTCAGATTTGAAGTGCCTACCCTTTTTATATTTGTGCAAAGTTCAAAATTTTTAAAAATAATTCCATGGGACCCAGCTAATGCAACATCCCCTTCCCCCAGGGATGAGCATTGTTGATGGTACACGCAAGGCAGCTTTTTGTCTATTCTGGGCAGTGTAAATTTAATGTGTTGTTTTCAAGTATGTCATGTGCCCAGATGCCGCAACAATCTGTGCATTAAAAAGGTATTAAAATAAAAGTAAGTAAAATATTTGTGAATATTTTTTGGTGGGGGCTGGGGTATTTCTGATACAATTATGTTTGGATTAATTGGTTTAATTAGGTTTTAGGAAAAACAAGTACACTGGTTTCTTATAGCAGTTTTAAATATTTTATAATGTAGAGTTCTAACACTCTCCCGCCCTTGTCACTCACCCCATACCTACTTCTTCTATATTATCTATTTTTGTTAATGACATTACCATCTGTCTGACCCCATATTTTGCCAAGGATGGGCCACAAACCAGCTGAGTTTGAAAACTCTGGCAGGGAGTTGGTGCTTGTTAAAAATGCTGGCTCCTCCCCAACCTTGCTGAGTGGGTATTTCTGAAAGGTGAGGCTGGGACTTTGAATTAACTGTCACTCAAGTTGAAAAGCATCGTTATATATTATCTTCAGTTTTTCCTCTGCTTCATGCCCCCTGTCCGGCCTGTTCTCAAATGCTGAAAAGTCAGTCACCGAATATCAGTTGCTTTCTATTTGCTGTACTGCAACTTTAGTGGATTGCTTTTGGAACCCAGCTAGATTTTTTTTAACCTATCCATTATCTTCAAACTTCCCAATCTTTCTAATCTTGTTAAAAAGTGTCTGATTTGGTTACCTCACTGCATGAAACCTTTTGATGTCTTCCTGCCAAATTCAGAAACAGTCTAAAGTTTTAGCCCATCATTAAAAGCATCCACAATTTAATAGTGCTGTGCCAACCAGGCCTTCCTGTCTACCAGAGAGGCTGAAGGATCTCACATTCCCTGCTCAGTTCTCATGTCTACTTCCATTCATATTTCTCAAATATTAGCATGTAGAAGAAGAGTTAACTGTGAGCTTGTTAAAAAGACAGGCAGTGGTTCTCAAACTTTAATGGTTACAGCAATCACCTGGGAAGTCTAAATAACACTGGAAATCTATGGACTTTACCCTTGAGATTCTGATACAGCAAGCAGGACTGTGATGAGCCAAGGAATATGCATATATGCATTTAAAATGAAACATCCCAAACAACTCTTATGTTGGAGATGGATGGACCACATTTTTTTTTTACCTTTAAATTTTTTATTTTAAAATTGTAGGTTACAATTCAGGGTTAGGTATACAAATATTCATTGTGCAGGTACACTTGTTGATGAGGTGTGCCCCCCTTCCCAAGGCAATTTCCCACTACTGTCAATCCCACCTCCCAGCACCTCCCCCCGACGCCCTCACAGTTTCCCACTACTGTCAATCCTTTTCTTATAGTATTACAATAGTTGTTCAAGGAATGGACCACATTTAGACAAATGCCAACCTACAGCCTCGAGTCACTCCCAGTGAATATGTATAGCTAACTAGACACTTGAGATTGGAGGCTTTCTTTTGAGATGCTGAACTCTAGCAGCTGACCCTTCTTGGAAGACCTGGGATTTCTCCCATTTTACCTAGGCCATAGCAGACTCCCAAGAGGTCTGAGTACACAGTGCAGTTTTGAGATAAATCTAGCTCAAGATACTATTAACTTTACTCACTGTCCAAGATCACCTATTTGGTTATGTGCATTTCAGTGAATAATTTTGCCCATGTTAGTCTGTGGTTTGTTTGGTTTTTCATGGACTAATCTCCTTCTATGTCCTTCCCTCCCTGTATGTTTCTTTATATCCTTTTTGAAGCCTATTCATCTTCAGACACTCCACTGATTATTATTTTTAATCTCTTGACATTAATTGAAATCTGAATCTTTTTATAGATACCACTTCCCTGAAGCCTTCTTAGATGGATCAAAAGGTTGATTATCTTTATATTTCTTTATTGCCACTTTCAGATATTTACATTTCCAAGCATACTAAAAGAAACAAAACAAATCAAGCAAAAAGTCCATCTCCTTTGTGGTTCATTCCATTTGACTGCAGTGCCCTCTACCTCTCTTTTGGTGTTTATCTATGACTGTCCAGGTCCCTCCTCAATCAGCCTAACTCTGAGTCTTTGAAACCTCACCTAAATCCTGCCATCATTATGAGTATCTTCATTATTCATATGCATGATGTATGCATTATTCTTGTTTCTCAGGTCCTTGATTTCCCTGCCTTAATGTTCCCCTCCACTTTAGCTATGTTAGCCAAAACTTACTCTATCTCAATAATAATTACCTCACTTTTTATTAGTGACCTTTGATAACCTTTTATTCTCTATTAAAAGAACCTCTATGTTTTTTTTACTCCCAAATTTAGTTATTTGACTTCATCCAAACCTTTACATTCAAAGATTGATCTACTTTCAGCTTAACTCTAAATCCTGGTTGTCTTCACTTCCTTTTCTAGCTTTAAATACCATGTAACTTTATGCCACCCCTTTTTATAATATCCTAAACTTTTTATCTTACTGCCTTTCTGTCATGCTTATCTGGGAAAACTTAAATTTGTTTAATATAGCTGACTGCCCTTCCCTATGCCAGCAATGAGTAGCTGAGCACCCAGAAAGAAATATATCATCTGCAATCTTGTAGTCAAATGCTATAACAGATTAATGATTTCCAAATTTATTTTGTCTCCAGTGTTGCCAATAGATCCTATTTTCTTTCCTCTTCCTCCTCCTCCTCCTCCCCTTTCTTCCTCCTCCTCTTTCTCCTTCCTCCTTCCCCCTTTCTCCTTTCTTCTTCTTCTTTTTTTTTTTTTTTTTGAGTCCCGGCCACCGCAGCCTTGACCTGCTGGGCTCCGGTGATCCTTATGCCTCAGCCTTCCAAGTAGCTGGAACTACAGGCGCGCGCTACCACTCCTGACTAATTTTTTAAAATTTATTGTAGGGATGAGGTCTCACCAAGTTGCCCAGGTGGGTCTCGAACCCACGGTCTCAGGCAATCCACTCACCTCAGCCTCCCAAAGGTGCAGGATTACAGGCTGAGCCACCAAGCCCGGCCTCCTTTCTTCTTCTTTAGATGAGGTCTTGCTATGTTGCCCAGGCTGGAATGCAATGGTGACATCATAGCTCACTGCTGCCTCAAACTCTTGTGCTCAAGTGGTCCTCCTGCCTCAGTCTCCTTAGTAGCTGGAATTACGGACATGCACCACCATGCCAGGCTAGTCCTGTTTTCTTTAGACAACTCTTTTCATTCCTCCGCAGCATTAGTTTGAGTAGTCTATATAGTCTCAAATCTCCAAACGTCTCACCTTCCCTTTCACTCTTAGGAGACAATTTTGCTTCCTACTTCATAGTGAAAGCAGGACTACCAGCTAGAATTTCCTCTACTTTTGATTACAAGACCTCAAAGTGTATTTGTGCTCATTTGTTTATCCTTATTCCTGTTAATGTGAAAGAAGGGATGTGCTATTCCTTCAAGTGTATGATGGATTCTATGCCTTCCTTCCTACTTGGAAACCTCTCTCATTGTTATTTTTTATGTATCCACATCCCATCACTTTCTACATACGCTTTCCAGTTATTATTTAGACCAACTCAAATTTCTATCTTTCTTCTGAAACAAGCTCACAAGAGTAAGAAGGCAATAAAAAATCTCCCTCAACTTCAGTTCCTCTCTTCCTTGTATTTGTATTTGTTTTGTAATAGATTGGTTTGTACTTTCCATCTCTGCTTTTTCACCTCTTACTTATTAATTAGCCCATAGGAAGTAGAGGCAGAGATCACCATCTGTGCCACAAATGATGCTACAAGAACAAGTACAACTGATGAAGGGCCATTTAGTTTGAATACAAAGACACCATTGCTTCTTTTACTCAGTATATTTTTGAGATTTATCTCCACTGTTACATAGTTTCAGTAGTTTTTTTGCTGGGTAGTATTACACTGTAAGAATAAATCACAGATGATCAGTTCTTTTGTTGATCAACACTGGGACTGTTTCTAGTTTTTGACTACTAAGAATAAAGCCATTACAGCCATTCTTGTACAATGCATTTTTGTATCCATATGTATTTAACTCTCTTAGATAAATGTCTAGGAGTAGAATTACTGGTAGTTAACTTTGTAGGAAACTGCCAAACAAGGTTGTACGGTTTTGTATTACCATCAGCAGTTCCAGCTGTCCCCCCCCTCCATTATTTTATATATGCATTTTTTTATTTCAATAATTCTAGTGAGTATGTAGTTGTATCTCAGTTCTAATTTTGATTTGCACTTTGCTGATTACTAATGGTGTTACGAACATTTTTGTGTGCTTATTTGCCATTTGTATATCTTCTTTGCTGCAGTTTCTGTGTTCAAGTCTTTTATCTTTTTTGGGTTTGCATTCCTTATATTATTGAGTAGTTCGTTATTCATTCTTGATGCAAATTCTTTTGTTAGATACATATATTATGAATACTTTTTGTCTATAATCATCTTTTTATTTTCTAACTTGTCTTTTGATGAGCAAAAATTAATTTTGATGTAATCCAGTTCATCCTAATTTTTATTTTATAGTGCATGCTATCTGTAATCACTTCAAGAAATATATGCCTCTCCAAGGTCATGAATATAATCTCTTTTTTCCCCTGGTAACTTTATTGTTTTAGCTCTTTTGTTTAGGTCTGTGATCTATCTTCAATTGATCTTCTTATATGATATGAGATAGGGATCAAGTACTATTTTATTGTTTATTTTGTTTTTCATAAGGATTTATGAAACATTTGTTTTAGTGCTATTTGTTTTTACTGTATTTGTTTTAGTTTCATAATTTGGGTGGAAGATGTGTCCCAACAACTAAGATTCCTTTCCTGGAACATGACTTTTTGGGTTCAAACAGATAACTGTCCTGTACTTTTAAATTTTTATAACAATATTGGCAAGTGATCAGGAAATCATCCTTTTGCATATTTAAATCTTTACTTTTCTGCAACTATAAAGGACATTAATTTGGCAAACTTAAGGTGGACTGATCACTTTGATCTCTGAAAACTTTAGAGGTACCATTGTTTAGCTCTCCAGTTTTATACGGTAAGAATTTATTCCTTGTAATTACTTGTCTCAATATTATATTTACTTAATATGTTATTAATTAACATACAATAGTAATAAATATAATTAATTGAAATAGTTAATATTATGTACCATAATATTAATTTTATATTATGATAGTATATGCTGTTAACTTTACACTTTGGTAGTCTCTCAAATGACCTATTTTGTATTTCCTTAAGTGTGGAGAATTACCTCTGGAGAATTGAATCGTGAATGATGCCTCTTAGGCAAGGTCTGAGTGATTACTCAGTAGAGATGCCCCTAGTGTACAATATTAAAATATAAGTTCCATAAGTGGGGATGTACTGAAAGGATATTTAAAGCAAATTTCAGAACATGAGAAAAATTCATGAAAATGTGAATGAGCTTGTCAAAATCATGGAATTAAAAGTTGAATTTGATAGTGCACTGGAACATAAATAGGAAACAACTGACAGACTCAGATCATTGATGGTTCTTTATACTAAGGGTTTTTGCTTTATCTAGGAAATATGTCATTATTTGAATGACTCAGTTATATTTATTACGTGAACAACTTTGGATGTTTAATACTCTGAAAACAGTGTATATGCCGTAAGATCAGGGACAGATGTCTTCCATGTTTACTATTACATCTCCAGCATTTAGCATGAGGTTGTATTTTCTTGATTGGTTCTCAATTTTGATCTAGCTGTAGCCAAATATATTTTCTTTCTATAACTAAGAGTTTTCTTAAGTAAAGGTCTTTCTTTTAGCCTTAAAAATGGAGATAATTATTTTTTATGTGGTCATGGGTTGAATTTTTGCTAATAACCTGTGTTTTGATATGTATTTAAATATCACAGTCTGGATTTAATGCTTTTTCTGGGAGCAGAGACATATGTGAAAGCTTCAGGTTTCTTATTTCCTTACTCATTCTTTCTGGATTTCATAATAAAGGTATAAATGAGCAACACAATAACTTGTTTGGAATGTGATTGAATGTAATACTTACCTTTGTTTTTAAAGGTCACATATCATGCTTAAAAATATAGATGACCAAATTGCTGTGCAAAATGCAGGTTAAGACAACTTATTACAAACAAAAATGCTGTCTTTAATCTTAAAAGTCCTAAAGAGTGTAAAGCTTTAGACAAAAAAATTAACTGAATTATTTTAAAGTACAATTTAGGTATTAAATAAAATTAACATTTTTTCTTCTTAAATATGTGTTATCAAGTTTCAAGAATGTTGAAAACTTCTCTGATGATTTAATCTGAAATCATTCCTACAGCAAAATTCATAAATAATAAATATTATCTTAATAATCCATATTTTAGTTGAGCTGGGTCTCAGAGCAAGTTAGTTCCTCAGGGAATGTGGTGTTCTTTATAAAAGAAGGTGATGAGGCATAATCTCCAAGGAATTAAATTGTGAAAACAATCTTGGTATTGTACATGCTAATATAAATCTGTTATTCCCTTTCCGCATCTATCACAACACATTTTAAATTGTGGCTGATCTTGTATGCAAATAGCTGTCTTATTAGAAATTGCGGCTGTGTGTGCTAGTGTCTCCCTGGATTTCTTGGGAGTTTGCTATCTAACCATCAAAGCAATAGAAACGAATGGTAATTACTGTGAGGCTTTAAAGAACAAAGAAAAGTCAGAACATTTTAAAGGTTCTAGATGTCTGAGACATTGACAATCTGCACCATACAGCTGAATGGGTATCTCTTTAGATAATTTAAAAGCACCTTGACAATATTTATCAGTAAGGTAAAATATTTCCTTTTTTTGTGTTGGTGCAGCTAATAAAATGTAAGTAATTTGTGGAAGTGTGTATTCTTTAGGAACTTTTTGTTTAGTAATTTGGTAAAATGTTATGCTTAAGTAAAGAATATGATAATTTCAAACAAAATTTACATTTTTGAAATTTTGATTAAATATTACCAAACCACTAATATAACCAAGAATAAAAATTTAAAGCCAATTTCTCTTTAGTGTCTCCTTACTTGAAACTCTTTTAACGTTTTTGTATTCAGAGATTGTTATACATTATAGTGTCTTTATAAAGCATATCTCTTAAAAAATTTGGATTATTAAGTTTTATTCTGATATAATTTTGTTATGTAAAATAGTTTTACAAATAATTAAATTCAGTTTACTTTGGTGAAAAGATTTTTTTATAGTTCCCTTACTTTTTGATTTACTGCAGGTAGTGAATGAATAAAATATTGACCTCTACAATAGTAGCTCTGTTGAGATATTGGTTTAAATAACCAAGAAGGAATTGAGAGAAGCATAATAAGTAACTATTTTGATGGATAGACTTTGTGGTGTGCATGTATTTATTTATTTATTTATTTTCGAATGCAAGCATATTCTATAAAGGCAAATAACAATACTAAATTGAAGAGGGAATAATGTCTTGTGTACTTATGCTTTTAAGCTAACTAAAGTGATATCTTTCCTAGCTTTACACAAATAAGATTAAAATAACTTGACTCCTCTTTACAATTAATAAATGCAAAACACCATGCAAATGGAATTGCTATATGAATAAATTATAATATATCTATTTACATTTTATGATACTTGTCTTGACATAATTATTTTTAATGTTTTGAATTATAACAAGTAAGACTATAGAATTAAGTGATGTCTTGGTTTTATTTCTAATATTTTAAAGATGTTTTATCTTAGATTTAATAACTACATGGTATATTGAAGACTTAATTTATTTGACTTTCTGTCTTAAGTTGTGCATTTCCAGATATTGCCACAATACTCTAAATATGAAAATCATTATGATAAAAAAATAGAGTTTTAGGTGAACTTATAATTTTATTACACATAAGTAAAAATTATTGTTAAGGATGCCTTTTACTGCATTGTAGGATCATTGTTAGCTATCTATGTGATGACATATAAACAATACAATAAATAAATAACATAATTTTTTCTGGACAGATTTAAAATCCATTTAGTGTTTGAGAACCTTAATGCTCAATAGAAAAATTATAATTTGATAATTATATCAGTTTATATGAAGACATTTATACTTATTTGTTTTAGAGTGATATATGAGGAATAAGAGGAATATGTCAAATTGAGAAATATGATCTAATTGTGCCAGAAAGAAAAAGAGAATACAGAATTGGTGAGAGGATTGTATTCTTTGCTGCAATATTTAATTTATGCATTTCATGTGTATGTATATATGGAAATGCTTTAAGTTTATTTCTTGTTCTCACAGCAGTATGAAAGAAAAAAAAAAAAACAAGTTGGTTGGATAGGTCTCCTTCATGCAGTCATTAATGATCCAGGCTGTCATAAGGTCTGCCATCTTCATCACATCATTTTCAAAGTTATCCTGGAGGTCATCTCCATTTCAGCCAGATAAATGAGTATGCAGAGGAAATTTTTATAGGTCAGTTTTAGAAGTAGCAAACATTAATTTACTCACATTCTATTGACTGAAAATCAATGATATGCCTACAATTAGAATCAAAGGAAGTTGAGAAATATAGTCAGGTGTACCCAGGAACAAGAAGGAGAATGTGTATTTTAGTAAGCAGCAAACAGTTTTGTTATAGTCTACCTTTCTGCCCTGGAAATAGCCATGCACATTCTTTTTATGCCTTCCCATTAGAGAGAACCTCAAGTTCTCCATTTACTGAATCCAGCTCCAAGCCAAGGATCTCAAACCAATGCACAATCCTCTTTCTCAATTTGGGATGTAGTTTCTTGAGGTTTAGAGACTATGAAATTTACTTATTCTTCCCTAGTCTTACCAAACTCCTAAGAAATAATAATAAGCATAGGATATCTGCTTTATATCTTCAATAATCAATCCCACTGGTAAATGGAAGAATGGGAACCACCCAAAGGTGACATTGGTCCATCATAATGATGAAATCTGCTGCTCAAAAAACCACTGAGAAGACCCACTATACCAAAGTAGAAGCTTCTTGCTTGGATCCAAATTATGATCTTTTTATTTACTTTTTCATTGTTCTCCATGATTTTCCCCTCTGAATATTTCTACCTTTTTAGTAATGTATGAAGTGAATGTCATAAAACTTTATATAGAATTTACTTTCCTTGGGAACTGCTATCTACTGGTTTAAATATAGAGACCCAAGAGTTGACTTTCATACAAAGACTTTTTTAGACTAAATTTCTGATTTTTTAAATAAATATAGTTCCCTCAAATTTTGGAAACCTCCTTACCATTTCTACTCAGTTGCATATGCCAACAATCACAATGCAATTTCTTTCCTACAGCTAATTCTCATGTCTGCTTGCTTTCTATGCTTCAGAACCCCTGTGCTTCTCTCTTTTTATCCAATAGTGTCTATTTGAAGTAATTTGAAATAATAGGTTCAGGTGAGATGGTAACATTTTTAATCAGCTCTTTGTCTCTTTTTTTTTTTAAGTGGAAGAGTCTTAATGGGCCATTGGCCTTCAAAGCCTTTTTCTATTTCTTTTACTGCTATTTGGTTTTTAGAAGATGTTGGATTTTTCAAACTTGTTAGTCTTCAAATTACTGAGCTCTCAGCTCCCTATATTTTTGCTTGTGAAGTGACTAGTTCCTGCCCTATGTCATCTTTATCTTGCAGTTCCTCACTAGAAGCAGTGAGGAACAACTTCCAGGCACCAGAGTCTGTGTGCTTTGAAGAACACTTATGCCTGTAGCATTTATAGTCAATTGAAAATAAATGACATTCACATTGAGGAATATGTTAAATTGGGAAATATGGTCTAACTGTTCCAGAAAGAAAAAGAAAATTCAGATTTGGTGAAAAAGTTGTATTCTCTGCTGCAATATTTAAATTTAATCAAAATAATAAGGTTTGAAGAGCAGAAATAAATGAAATTGAGACTTAAAAATATAAAAACTCAACAAATGGAAAGTTGGTTTTTTGAAAAGATTAACAAAATGGACAAACTTTTAGCTTTATTAAGTTAAAGATAGAAAACCTAAATAAATCAGAGATAAAAAAGAAACATTAAATTGATACCACAGAAATATAAAGGATTGTTAGCAATTACTGTGGACAACTATATCCCAACAAATTGCAGGATCTAGAAGAAATGAATAAATATCTGGGCATATACAATCTACCAAGATTAAGCCATGAAGAAATAGAAAACCTGAACAGACCAATAATGTGTAACAAGATTGAAGCAGTAATAAAACATCTTTCATGAAAGAAAGACCCTGGACCCAGTTAATTCGCTCCTGAATTCTACCTAACTTTTTTTTATATTATAAACATAGCATTTAAAAAAGACCTAATGCCAATTCTTATCAAACTATTCCCAAAAATTGAAAAGGAAAGAACACTATCAAACTCATTTTGTAAGATGAGCATTACCCCAATTCCAAAATCAGATAAGGACATAACAAAAAGTAAAATTACAGGCAAAAATCCCTGATGAACATAGATACAGAGATCCTAAACAAATTACTTATTTTGAAAGCAAGATTTATTGAGACACATTAAACAGGTCATTCATCATGATTAAGTGAGATTCACTCCAAGGATGCAAGGATGGTTCAACATACACAAATCAAAACATGATATAGCACATAAACAGAATCAAGGATAAAAATCATATGATCATTTCAATAGATGCTGAGAAATCATTTGATAAAATTAAACATTCCTCCATGATAAATTAGTATTGTTAAAATCTATGTCACCCAAAGTTATATGCAGATTTAATGCAAGCCTTAACAAAATACTAAAGACATTCTTCACAGAAATAGCAAAAAGCATCCCTAAAATTCATATGGAACTCCAAAAGATTCTTATAGCTAAAGCAGTTTCTCAAAATAAGACAGACAAATGGTCAACAGGTATATGAAAAAATGTTCAACATCACTGATTATTGGGGAAAAGCAAATTAAAACCACTATGAGATTTCTCACCACAGTTAAAATGACGATTATAAAAAAGTCAAAAATTAACAATGTTGGCAAGGATGTGGAGAAAGAGGAATGCTTGTTTATTGTTGGTGAAAATATAAAGTTGTGCAGCCACAACTTTATGTTATGGAAGTTCCTCAAAAAACTGAAAATAGTGGTTCCAGTTACCTGGAAGGCTGAGGTGGAAGGATTGCCTAAGCCCAGCAGGTTGAG
Source organism: Carlito syrichta (assembly GCF_000164805.1). Classification (NCBI taxonomy): domain Eukaryota; kingdom Metazoa; phylum Chordata; class Mammalia; order Primates; family Tarsiidae; genus Carlito; species Carlito syrichta. The sequence goes on from NW_007232434.1 coordinate 51,702, forward strand.
ACTGCAGTGGCCATGAGTGTGCCACTGCACTCCAGCCTGGATGACAAGAGTGAGACTCTAACTCAAAAACAAAATAAAACAAAAAAACTAAAAATAAACTCACCTTATGATCCAGCTATTCTAATGCTGAAGAAGAAAGGAAATCCATATATGGAAGGGTTATATACACTCTCATGTTTATTGCAGCGCTATTCACAATAATCAAGGCATGGAATCAACCCAAGTTTCCATCAGTGGTTGAATAGATTAAAAAAAGTATTGTCTACACGAGGGAATATTATTCAGCCATAAAAAAATGAATTCCTGTCACTTGCAGCAAAATGGATGAGATTTAAAATCATTATGTTAAGAAAAATAAGCCAGGCACAGAAAGACAAAGATTGCATGTTCTCACTCATCTGTGGAAACCATAAAAGTGGAACTCAGGGAGGTAGACTATAGATTCACCAGAGCTGGTGAAGGGAAGAGGAGAGAAGGGGTGAAGAGGAATTGATTAAGGCGTACTACCAAAAATGCCACTTGATGAAAGAAATGATTTCTAGTATGCCTAGTAGTACACTAGGGAAATTTTAGTTAACAATAATTTATTATATATTTCAAAATATCAAGAAGATTTGTTAAATTCTCAACAAAAAGAAAATATAAATGTTTGAGTTGATGACTATTCCAGTAACTAATCATTACACATTATATACATATATCAAAATATCATGTGTACCCCCAAAATATGTACAACTAAGTTAAAAATATAATTACAATTTTAAAAATTAAAAAATAGGGCTTGAATGATATGTTGAAGATTAAATCAAACAATGTATATAATGTGACAAACATGAGAATATTAATAAATGATAGTAATTTTTACTGTCCGCATTGAGAGTTAGAACTAGAAGTGGAAATCTATTCACTTCAGTTGCATATGTCATGCTTTATTAAACAAAATACAAAATACCTGAAATTCAAATTTTAGCCTTTTTGTATTACATAGTAAGTGACTGGGAAGAGACATGCTGACAAGAACATACCCACATCTCCAACCCATCTGAAAAAATAGCACATGATTTTCATTTACAGGTAATATTCTCTACCAGTGTGGTTTAATTTAGCATTGACAGTACTTGATAAAATGAATGTTACCAAGAACAAATGATTGGGAAATTTAATTACCAGCAATTGAATTCATGATAATGCTCGAGAGAATTTTGTGTTCTTTATGGTTATCTACTCAGAATAAGTCAAAGGCGATTTTTACCTATTGCCTTAAAAATGAATTTTATGGAATAAATTATTTCTGAATATTGTAGATCGATTTTTAAAATTTAATCATAGTTGTTTTGTTTTTAGCAGGCATTTTGGAGATCAAAGATGGGTAGAAAAGATGCTTCTACTATAAAACTTCCTGTTGATCAGTACAGAAAGCAAATTGGTAAGCAATGAATACTCTTTGATAGATTTCTATGAACTAAGATAAATAAAAAAGCAATTATGCATGATATTAAGATAATACATTTTCTCTAATACATATGACACACTGACATACAGAAATATATAAATAAAAAAAGACTTTGTAGGGTTTTATAGGAGCAAAAAGTAAATGTAACCCTTCTTACCAGTGGAGATATATAATCCATGTATTTGTGATTTTTCAATGCTCTTATATTTTTTATTAACTTAATAAAACAAAAAATAAACATTATTATTCTTAAGGCTAGAAGTTTTTATACAGTGTTTTAAATTTATCATTTATTAAATCATTTGTTTTTATCTATGTAAAAACTTTTAATTGTGTTGACTCTAAATGTCAATTTGATAGTTTCAAAATTATTTTTTTAATGTGCTGAATAAAAAGAATAAATATCCTTTTAAATGGAGAGCAGAGTTCAAAAAAATGAAGAAAACTCTTTGGGGTCATAAGTAAAAGAAGGCTTAGGGGAGACGGGATAAAGGTATTTCAGGCATCCACTGGGTATCTTGGAATGTTATCCCCACAGATTTGGACAAACTACCATATATGGATTGCAAATATTTTCTCTGTCTGTAGAGTGCTCTGTCATTTTGTTGATTGTTTCCTTTGCTATGTACAAGGTTTTTCATTTGATGTAGTCCCACTTGTTTGTTTATGCTTCAGATGTACTTTTGGTGCCTTTAGTGTCCCATTCAAAAAGTCATTGCCAAGACCAATATCAAAGAGTAGTTTTATAGTTTCAGGTTTTATATTTAGTTCCTTAATCCATTTGAGTTAATTTTTCCCTATGGTGTACTATAAAGATCCAAGTTCTTTTGTATGTGGATATCCAGTTTTCCCAGCACCATTTACTGAAGTGGCTATTCTTTCCCCCACTGTGTCTTTGTGGTGCCCTTATTGAAACCAACTAAGAATTTGCATGCAGAAAAATTAAGTCCTACTATGTATAGATAAAATAGTCTATAAACTCAATAGGAAAGATGGAAAAAAATATGAAGAAGTAATTTATAAAAGAGGAAATATTCAAATAAACCCCAAATAAAACAAACCAAGCAACTGCTACAATTAAAACTGAAATAAAAAAATTTATTCAGATATCTTACTCACCAAACTCATAACCTTGTTGTGGGAGTACAGTGATGTGCATTATGTTCCCAAACAAATTTATCTTTCCTTTGGACTTTCTCTTGAAAATATAAGCAGGAACAAGATATACCTATCTCACAGAATTCTGTGAAATCCTTAAAAGTTAGATCCATTTGTAAACTAGATTGCTGCACAAATATGTTATCTTTTATGCACTTTGAAAATACAGCTATCATAATCAAGCAAAATGTATTAAGTGTAAAATTGTGAGGGTAATATTTTGTATACTCTTTTGAAGGATAATGCACTGCATTCTTAAGATTCTCATGCATATACTATAGAATATCACATATAAGATTTTTGTAGATTCAGAGATAAAAATGAAATAGAAAAGATATTTAATTAAGATATTAACCAATTCAAGGAATTTTTTCAAGGAAGAATTTTCCATGTCAAAGTTAGAAACACTAGTCTGAACTCATACTAATGACAACATCTTCTATCGCTAACATTCTTACTTAAATGGAGTCTTATACAGATGTTTCCTAGATATGATCCAAAATGTGAGAAGGGAATAAAGCAATGAGAATTATTTTGGGGAGATACTGCAGTACTGGTAGTTAAAAAGGGTAAATAAATAACTGGCCGGGCACAATGATTCACTCCTGTAATTTCAGCACTTTGGTAGGCTGAGGGTAAAGAATTTCTTGAGCCCAGGAGTTTGAGTACAGCTAGGCAACACAGTGAGACTTCACCTCTACAAAAAAATTAAAATTAGCCAGGTGTGGTGGTACATGTCTATAGTCCCAGCTACTCGAAAGGCTGAGGCAGAAGTATTGCCTGAACCCAGGAGGTCGAGGCTGCGGTGAGCTTTTATTGTGCCACTGCACTGGGCAACACAGTGAGACCCTGACGATAGATAGATTACATAGATAGACGACAGACAGACAGACAGACAGATAGATAGATAGATAGATAGATAGATAGATAGATAGATAACTGAGTATCATGGTATATTTACTATTAAAGTTATTAGCAAGTTGATTGAGTTTGCTACTAAACTTTCTCAAATAGCAACATAATATGTGTATAATGTCCCTTTGCTACCAAAACTCATTTATGTAATTTTTGTATGGTCAGTAAGTAGCTAGATTTGGCAAATCAATGCCTTTTTTTTTTTTTTTTGTTGGAGTCTTACTCTGTAACCTAGACTGGAGTGCAGTTGCATGCTCACAGCCACCCAGCGTACACCTGCTCTGGTGATCCTTCCGCCTCAGCCTTCCAAGTAGCCGCAACTACAGACGTGCGCTGCCACGCCCTACTAATTTTTGATTTATTGTAGAGACGAGGTCCCATCAAGTGTCCTGGACTGATCTTGAACCCTCGAGTTCAGGCAATTCACTTGCCTCAGCCTCCCAAAGTGCTGGGATTACAGGCTGAACCACCGAGCCCAGCCCAATGCCATTTGTGAATGATGATTTTGATATTATTTTTTAATATTTATCTTCTAAAATTTTGCCTGGTCAACTGTGTGCTAAATGACAATGAATAATGACTTTCTCAAAAGTCTTTCTTTACAAATATTCTTTACCCAGGTGAGAATCAAATAGACTTACACTGTGATTGGAAACAACTTGTAGATACATAGATCAGAATTTTTACATTAAACTGACACTGTTTTATTGTTGTAGCATAGTCTTGAAATATGTCATAAACTGATATAAAATACTTTCTTAACATCAAGGCAATAACCTAAGAAAACCTGAATATTCTGAAATATCACTGTCAACAAAGGAAAATAAATTAGTTTAGGCCTCATCATTTCTTCAGTATAGTATTTTTAAAATGGATAATGTGAGATTGTCTAATATTACATGTATTATTCTAGAGATAAATTATTTGGAAACAAAAATAAAATAAAATAATTGTTTTAACATAATTGAGATATTTTATAGAATTTATTAAGCATATCAAGCTTAAGAATATTTACACATGCAAGAAAATTATATTGCTTTACATATTTTGAGGGTATGCTTTGTTGCTTAGCATTTTTAAATTGGTATTATTTATGATAATTTCCTCTTTTCTATTATATGATGACCTTTTTCTTTATAAATACTTATGGAGTTTTTTTCTTAGAGTTATTTTTGTTTTATTTATTTATTTAATCTTCCCCCTTATTCTTTATGTTGTTTTTATTTGATTTACTCTCTATCCTCAAGGCTACTTTGCACATAGCAGCTTCTTAAATGTTTGACTTTTTATTTATAATATGTATTACTATTTGCATTTATATTAATATTTATAGAGTAACTTTCTTTTGTTTAGTATTCTGATATTTTTTAAATCCTTAATTTTCATCTCTAATTTTGAAATAGCCTAAGAATCTTGGTTTTTATTTTTTATTTATTTTATTTTATTTATTTATTTTTTTTGAGTTGGAGTCTCACTCTGTTGCCCAGACTGGAGCGCAGTGGCTGCTCCCGGCCACCACAACCTCGACCTTCTGGGCTCCGGCGATCCTTCTGCCTCAGCCTTCCAAGTAGCTGGAACTACAGGCGCGCGCTACCATGCCTGGCTAATTTTTTGATTTATTGTAGAGACGAGGTCTCGCCTGCCCACAGGCTCAGGCAATTCACTCACCTCAGCCTCCCAAAGGCGCGGGATTACAGGCTGAGCCACCAAGCCTGGCTGGAATCTTGGTTTTTAAGCAAGCAAATTGAATCCTATATCATTTACAGTGAATGACAAATTTGGATATATTTTTATAATTTTATTTTTATTTTTTATTTGTAGTGATTTTTCTTGTTAATCTTCACCCTAACATCTGTCCTGAAAATTTTGGACTGCCTTTCCTGTTTTATTCTTCAGATTTTCAACATTTCCCATTTATTTCTTTTTTCCTTTCATTTTTTGCAGAGAGGAGTCTTTCAAATTGTGTGGCATATTTGACTTATGAATTTAAGGTATATCAATATCCACATTTAGCCTAAAAATATAAAGATTTTTAGACTCTTATTTTGATTAATTTTATCATTTATAAGTTTTAAAAATAGTACTTTTTGGAATTTAAATATTCTTGAAGACTGAAACTTTGTCTAATTTTGTTTTGCATCTTTGAAGATGTTCATAAAAGGTACTTCATAAACATTTTTAAAAATAATCAATGAAACAACTTTCCTAATTCTCAAGTAGTTAAAATTTTATATACTCGTTGTTTAACCTAATCTGTTTATGTTAATCTTAAATATTTTATCATTCCTTTTGAAATAAGCAGTATTTTAACTAACTTGAAAACTTACTGAAAAAATGTTATTGTTTAATTTTTCTTAAGTTGTTTCTTATGTTCCCATTTACTCTTTATGAAGTACATCCTCAAGGGTACTTTGCCTATAGACACTTCTTAAATGTTTGTTGTTGTTTTTCTAAGTACAAATGCTTTTTAACTACATTTCCTCTCCAGGCATAACTTGTTGCTTGGTTAGCATTTTTAATATGATTTTTTTCAAAATTAATTTATATTTCATGAGCAACTTGTTAGTTTATCTTTGAAGTAAACTAAAGCTTAGTGCTTTTTTCTTATTACTTAATGTTGTATTAGATGATGATGTGTCCCTAATACTATTTGACTACTGTCAAGCTGTTCTGTCCAAGTATTGAAAAATTATCTTGGTTTGAGTTGCTTCTATAACATAATTAAAATTAAAAGTTTATGTGAGATTTTAATTTTTAAGAATTAATTTACCAGCTTGCTCTCTATAATAATTCTGATTAAAATACTTTGCTTAGTTTACTTTTATAAATAATGTCTCTTTTTTTTATTTAAGGAAATGCATGGTATCATTTTCATGACTGGTTAAATATATAGGTGCACTATGGTGGTGATAATCTACTGGATCCATTTTTGGTACATTTCTGGTTTTTTAATAATATTCATTTTTGTCAGTGTAATTGATTCATATTGTATTGATTAATACTTTATTAATTATTTTCTTGCAATCACTTGTAATTTTGTTCATCTTGAAGGTATCAAAATACAAACAAGTTGCATACTGACATAACTAGTGGGATTTTTTTATAGAATTCCCTTCTTCTGTTATTTCTAGTATGTAAAACAGTAACTAAAAGTTTTGTTAATATGGAAGTTGGGAAATCTCTTTATATGACACATTATATTGCTCTTTTATATGTAATTTTGGTAATATGAGAAAAGTAAGATTCTAAGTAGTGCTTTGCTTTTTGAGGAAGGGAGGAGGAATTCGAAGCAGTTGGCAAGAAATTATTCTTGGAAATATAAAAAGTCTTTATTGTTGATTACCAAATATTATTTGTTGGTATTTTTGGCATGCTGTAAATAACTCATCTTCCAATAATTCATTTGAGTAATTAAATTTAGATTGCAAATTTTTCTTTTCAAATATTTTGACTCTTATCTCTCTGCTTTCCTATTGTATCTTAATTGGTGTGGTCTATATAAATGGACAATAAATTATATATCTTTGTTATAGAGATCAGACAGTGAATAGAACTTGGTATTCATCCCAGACAGAATTATGATTGAATGTATTTGCAAGATTAAAGCACTGAATTTACTTTTTTCTAATTAAAGGCAATTAAAGATTTCCAGACACAAATAAAAGACAATGAATTGAGGAATAAGTGTAGGAGCAAGTCCATTTGCAGGTGAAAAGATGTGCCTTTGAAGCAGAACCAGCTGTATTTTCATTGAAAGAATACCAGTTTAGGAAGCTTTTCTGCATGTGCTTGCTTGATAGCATAATGTACTCATAAGCAGCTTATGCAGTATTCAGAAAATAACAGTGCATTAATTTTTAAAGCAGCAAAGGCAGAGGAAGAGCAGTACTGCCACATGATGATAATAAGTGTGGCTAGTGTAAAGTCGTCTACTGTTGAGAAAGGAAAAAAACTGAGCTTCTAGAAAATGAACATTTATAAAACAATAACCAAATATTCACATGATAATGAGCTTGGGCAGCAATATCAACAAAGGGCAAAGATGCAGTCTTGTTTCTGGGCAAGGGTAAAGAATTGAACAGCAAAGAGCCAAAAGCAGTTAAGTAATCTATTCTTTTATTAAACCAAGAAAACTCCCATGTAAAACCATGTCATAGTTAAAACTGATTATTGCTTTAAATATGAAATAATTATTGATATAAATAGGTTTTTATATTGAATTAAATAGAGCATAAATTACTATGTCCTTTCCTAAAATAATGTAATATGAGGAATGATAAATGATAATGTTAAAGTTTTAAAATATTTATGATTTTATAAATATTTGTTTTTGTATCTATAAGCAGTAATATATGTTTTGCTAGATAAGTTTGTGTCTATTTAAATATGTAGTTCTTTATAGGAACAGTGCTCATGCCAAGTTAAATATATTTTAATCGCACTGAATATATAGCAAAGGAACTTTTAGCACAAATAATATCTACTAAATAGAAAATATAATTTAAAATTCTTTTTAAAGTATTTTGTTTATAAAGCAGATATTACAGATTGTCTACATAGTATATGCATATAAAAATTATGAATTTGTGTGCTACCCTCTTTGCTACTAAAACTCCAAGCATAATTTGAAAATTCTTTTGCATTCATGTTGCCTTTTAAATTATGATTTTTGCTTTTAGTTGATATTCATAATGTGTTTTTAACCTGTATTTAACAGGAAGTAGTAGAGACAAATTAGTTGGTTTATTAAAGTTGCTGGAGTTGGGAGCTATTTATTATTATTGGGAGCTATTATTGATTCTTAGTCTTATGTGATTGGAAGAAACCAATTACAAAGGTAATCCTTTAGGATGTCATAAGGTTATTAAAATGATCCCAAGGAAAAGTATCCATTCCACTTTGGTCCTGGCTTTATAAGATGTGACCCAGAAATTGCTAGACATAATTCCAGAGAAATACAAGAAATAGAAACTTGTAGTACATAGAAAAAGTCCTTTAGAACCAAGATTCGAATTCATCAGCCAGGCGAGATAGCTCGCTCCTATAATGCCAACACTTTGGGAGTCTGAGGTAGGAGGATTGCTTGGGTCTAGGAATTCAAGGCCAGCCTAGGCAACATCTAAGCCTCATCTCTACAAAAAAGTCAAAAAATTAGCTGGGCATGGTGGTGCACACCTGGAGTCACAGCTACTCAGGAGACTGAGGTGGAAGGAATTCGAGGCTGCAGTGGCTGATTGTGCCACTGCTCTACAGTCTGGGCAACAGAGATCCCAATTCAGGGAGGAAAAAAAAAGATTCCAATTTATGTCAGTCTCAACAAAATCTTTGCTCTTCCTAAGTTTATCTCCTGGAATAATTTCAAGGTAGACTTCTGTCATTTATAATGTAAATGATTCTGAACAGGATCTGAAGATACTCCCAGGATCCACAGCTACCCAGACATATATATTCCAACTAATCCTCAGCTGCTGTTCTCTATGTCCAGGATCTTAATTGACATTTAAGCTTCCTTTTATCCTATTGTGAACCTGGCTAAGAGAAGAAAAAGGAATATTTAAAAAATTTTGATAATGGTGATTTTACAGAGAAATTGATTGTATAGGGAGAATGAGTATTATATTCTAGGAGCAAGCAAGGAAATATAGGTTCAGGCTACCATTCTCAGTTCTCTAGTTGGGCAGAGTGTTTGTAAATTATGACTCCCTTCCTTCAATATTCATTCTAGGTCTTCTTATCCCTGGCCAGCACCTTAGATTGCTGAGGGTCTTTGTCTTTAGTGGGTAAGTCACCCAAATCCTCATTTCTGAAAACTCTAAACCCTTGGAGAATCTCCTAGTTATAAAGTTATATGGAATTTGTATTAAATTTTATGATTGGTCATAGTGGTACATGGCTTACCCCAAGACTTCACTCTCAACTTCCCATATTTCTTTTGACATTCACTATGTTTTAACAAATCATTTCAACAAACCTTGACAACCAGCATAAATTACACTAGCCAACATTGTGATTTCCCACTGTGGTTGCATATGGGTGTGAAGAATCCAAACTACCATAGATGGCTGGCTCAGTTTCCAATTCATGAGAACTAGTATTATGATTTTCTTAGATCTCTGTTTCCAGGTAAACTATACAACAAAATCTACTAAATAGACTTTGGCCACTGGGAGGATTTTCTTTTTTCATTGTCCTTTAGATTCATCTCCAAGGATAGCTATAATAACATAGCAGTCTACTTCTAGGTGGTGTCAAAATATTATAAAGAGCCATCTACAAATATTTTTTAAATGTCAAAATGGTGTACCTAATTTTATGATTTTTTGAACCAGATAACTCCCAATTCATGACTGGTAGCTCAGGCCAGATGGTCCCTGAGTCTCATGACCAGATAGTCTCCATCAGTTTGGTAGCTATCCAGGAGTTGTTTCTTAGCAGCTGTTACCTGCTGAAGGAGGTATGGCACTGTTCCATAACCCTAGAGACTGCCACTTCTTTTTTATTGGGACCTACCTCCATGTCTCAGTTAGCTAAAAGAACTTCAGGCTTCACTGACTCTGCCATATCTTAAGCTACGAGAGGTAGAGTAGCTTGCATAGCAATCTACTGGAGAACTTTTTATTGCCCCTACTAGCAACTTTTCGGTTTCCTTACATAGATAAAATATGTATTGCAGATTTAAAAAACCACAATAACATGAGCAGCCATGTATCCATCATCCAGGTTAAAAATTTTAAATATGCCCGTATTTTAAAAGCCTCATGTATAGCGCCTCCCATTTGCAATACTCTCCATGCTTCTGGGAGATAATCATGATCTTAGTTTTGTATTAATTATCTTCCTATATTTGCCATTTAGATTTGTGTCAAACAATATATTGTTTAGCTTTGTCAGATTATATAAGTGAACTTTATGTAAGTGAAATCATGTTGTATATATATTGTTATATAATTTGCTTCTACTCATATCATGTTTTAGGGTTTCATTCTTGTTGATGGATGTTGTTATAGTTCACTTATATTTCATGCTTTACAGCATTCCATTGCTTTTATATACTGATATTTTTATATTTGTTCTTGATCTGGACAATTATATCATTCTCAGTTTTTTTTTCAACGTATGCTATTATGAGCAATGCTTCTGTGAATATTTTTGACATGTCTATTCATCAGTTTACATGCACAACAGTTTTCCTATAATATATACCTAGTAGAAGAGTGCTGTATCATAGGTACAAATGCATAACATTATCAAGTAATGTGGGTGTTGCTTTTATTTTTTTTTTAAATTGAGCCTATACTCCTTTTTTTTTTTTTCTTCACAGTCTTCCATCTTTATTTTTTTATTTTAAAGTTGTGGGGTACAATTTGGGGTTAGGTACATAAGTGATCCTTACAGGTGAAGTTTGGGCCTCCCATTGGTCCTCACTTCACCTGGTTTGGGATCAGGTACCCTTATACTGTTATGTGTCCCCTCACCTTCCCCTGGCAGTGATCTGCTACTGCCAATCTCTTTCATGTAGTATTATGATGAATGTTCAGGGTCCACTTATGAGTGAGACAATGTGGTACTCAGTTCTTTGTTTCTGTTTCACTGAATATGATGTATTCTAAATCTATCCAAGTTACTGTGAAGTCCATGATTTTGTCCTTCTTTGTGGCTGTATAATATTCCACTGTGTATATGTACTACTTTTTTTAATCCAGTCCACTTTCGATGGGCAGCACAGTTAGTTCCATATTTTTGTTATTGTGAATAGTGCTTATGGTCCTTTCTTAATGGTAAATAGAGTGTGGCAAATTGGCCTTTACTTCTGTAAGATAATTCTGACATGTGGACATCCATGAATCAAATTTAGGTAGGAAGTCTCTTTTAATAGAACATTATTTTCCCACTTATGTGTATACTGAAATGAAATATCTCAGTCAATTTTAATGTACTCTTCAAGGCTTATTTCATGTTATTGCCATTGTGATATATTGTGGGGTTGTGAGCAGTTAAAAATCTCTGAGAATCAAATTGTAACCCTGAGATGTAGAGTTGACCTACTTCTACAGTAGAACTGTAAATGTACCACTTTCCCTTCCAGTATAGACAGACAACCTCTAGTAGTATCTGTGATAAGAACTTGAAAAAATACATTGGCTAGATTAATTAGCAAGTTGTAACTATGGGATAAGAACTTTATTATTCTACTACAGTAAGAAAACTCTAGTATAAATTTAAATTTTCAGTAATAGTTGCTTTTCATAATATAACTAGTCACTGTGAAGAAATAAACAAGCCTGTGAAAATAAACAGTGTGACTGCATATATAAAGTTTTTCATGTATATTAAACCTCTGAACTTTTTTCAAGAGTGTGCATTGCCTTTAACTTATCATTTTAATAAAGGGGGGAGTAATATTTCTACTTCCCACCTACTAATAAGATGTCTCTTAGATCACATATCAAAGAACCAAGCTGGAAATCCTGTCTACTCTATTTTCAAATTACCATTTGAGTCTATGCACTCAGAAATTGAGAAATGACTACAGGGTCTGTTCTGGACTACTGAGTTTGCTATTAGGAATTAATTTTATTTAACTGACCTGTTAAGCTCTCTTGTCCTCTAGAAGTTAGTGTTTTTTGAATCTTTGCACTTGATTTCTAGTATTTGAAGTTGCTCCCACCATATATCCACATTGCTTCCTAACTTTATTCAAATATCTGGTCAAGTGAAATCACATTAAGGAAGACATCTCTGAACACCCTATCTGAAACAATATCTCTCTTTCTTTGATTATCTTCTCCTTGCCAACTATAATTTTCTTTTTAGTGTTTTTCATCACCTGACAAACTGAACAATTTTGTTTGTTTATCATCTGTGTCTTATACAAGGCTTGGGATAACAGGCACTTGGTCTACTGCATTTACACACCATTTGTTTTAGTTGCACAGTACCAAGAAAATACAATTGATTCAAATAAATAGTTCAAAGTTATTATTATTATTATTATTATTTTTTTTTTTTTGAGTTGGAGTCTCACTCTGTCGCCCAGACTGGAGTGCAGTGGCCGCTCCCGGCCACCGCAGCCTCGACCTGCTGGGCTCCGGCAATCCTTCCGCCTCAGCTTCCTAGTAGCTGGAATTACAGGCATGCGCTACCACGCCCGGCTGATTTTTTGATTTATTGTAGAGATGAGGTCTCGCTGCCCAGGCGGGTCTTGAACCCGCGAACTCAGGCAATCCACTCACCTCAGCCTCCCAAAGGCGCGGGATTACAGGCTGAGTCACTGAGCCCGGTTAAAATTATTATTTTTTAACAGTACAAATCTAACTATTTCAGGATACTGTTTGATTAAACTGGTTTCAAAATGTGAGAAAAGAGTAGTAGAAAAGTTTAGTCTAGAACCAAATCACAGGCATATATAAGGACAGCCTATAATATTTACTATTAATAGAAAATTTCAGCAAAGTGTAATAATCCCCGTAACTAAGCCTATACCTTTCATATTTTATTGCAAAACTATTAGGCTATAATATGAACATGCATCAAGCAGGGATACCAATGCCTTGCCTGACATTTAATTAAGCAAAACACATCAGTTCTACAGTATAACTCTTTGTTTGTAGTCATTTAGAATCCTGAATTCTCAAAAATCTACTGTCTTGATAAGACTTTGTTAACCAATGACACGTCTATGATGTTAAAAATAAGTACAGCAAAGTCAAAAGATATAAATAACAATTAGAAAATTAACACTAAAAAGCAATGTACTGCTTATTGCCATTATATTAAATGTAAAATCTATTGGATTATTATAGTTGTTAAAATGTGTAAAAAGGAAATTGAATAGAAAATTTATTTGAATTACTCTGAAAAGCTATGTATCTATTTTATAATCTCTGTGGCTACCAAATAAAACATTAGCCTAAGAGATATAGTCAAAATCACAATGCATAATTTAAATAGAATGCTAGAATATGTCCAAGAAATCCAAAAAAGGCAGGAAAAGAGATACAGGAATGAAATAAAAGGGAATAGAGAAAAAAATAAAATGATAGACTTCAATAAAAACATATAAATAGTTTCATTAATTGTCTTTAAACACACTAATTTCAAATTGAAATTTTATTAAATGACCCAAGAATAGGCTGTATATAAGAAATTCACAAAAAATATAACGTTACTTAAAGCAAAAGGATGAAGAAGTATTTCTTGAATGAAAAGTAAGAACTTCTAAAAAACTGCTTCTATAGAAAGCCAACAAGAACACTGGCAAAAATGGTCAAATCGAATTTTTCAGAAATCTGGAAACTAACTAAAATTTTATGACAGTCTTCTTGGAGGTGTTTTAACTTGCCTGAATTTTACCTTCACCTCCTCAGCCTTGCAATTACAGTTGGTGTAGAAAACATCAGCCCTATAGCCGCAGAGAAGGCAAAATGAGGCCAAAGCCCCCATCCTCAAGATTTGTAGCTATTTGACCTGTCTGGTAGCTCACTGAAAAGTCTCTTTCTCAAAATTTGCCTTTATTTTACCTGCTGTAGAGCTAACTCTGTGTGAAGAGCCCATTCCCCATGACATTTGACAAAAACAATGTGTCACAAGTATTTAATACACAGTTGCCAGAGCCATCACCACTAGCTGGGTATAAAATGAGGTTAACCAAAAACTTAAAAGCAAAACCTGGTTAATGAGACGCTCATAGAGTCTTTAAAAAGGCCTGCCATAGATTCTTGGAAATCTAGTAGGCAGTATGCATGAACAAGACTATGTCATTGCCCATTACATAGGTGAGAATGCTTTCTTCTCACTCTTGCTCGCATTGAGGCTTTGTAAAAGCAGAAGCGAAGTCTTAGGAATAACTCTAAACTTATGTTAGAACATGGAGTGGTACCTCTCAACACATATGTGCTTACATACACACACATACACTCATAAAGCCTCTCAGTGAAACTAGAAAACTTTTTGGTTCTAGGCATTTTAGGAAATACCTGTTCAATCGTTAGATGCTGTCTTAGTCCCTTTTGTGCTACTGTAACAGACTGTCCAAGACTGAGTAATTTGTAAAGAACATAGATTTATTAATATTTTTAAAATTCTGAAGACTGGAAGTCCAGGTCAAGGGATCTCACATCTGGCAAGGGCCTTCTTGTTGCTTCATCCCATGATGGAAGACAGAGGGTAGAAGAGCACACACAATAGAGAAGAGAGGAAGGGAACAGAACTCATTTTTTAAAAATATAGCTTATTTAAAGAATAAACTAGAGAGAGAGAGAGGAGATTCATAGGAAAGAAGGCCAAAACCAGGAAACACGGTGACAGCCATAGCTCAAAGAGCACATGGCCCACCAGAGTCTAGTAGGGCAATGACTCGCACTCATTATTTTATCATGAAACCACTCCTTTCATAATGAATCCATTCATGAAGGGCAGAGCCCTAATGACCTAATCATCTCTTAAAGGTCTTACCTCCCAACACTGTTGAGTTGGGAATTAAGTTTCCTACACAGGATCTTTGGGGGACATATTCAAATCATAGCATTCCGCCTCTGGCCTTCAAAATTCACGTCCTTCTCACAATACAAAATACATTGATTCCACCCCAATAGTCCCCAGAATTTTAACTCTAACATCAGTTCAAAAGCTCCAAAATCTCATTTAAATCAGATATGGGTGAGACTCAAGGCATATTGAGTGTATGTGTGTGTGTGTGTTGTGTGTGTGTATATATGCACATATGTGTTGAGGTACAATTCTATGTTCTAATACAAGTTTACAGTTAATCCTAAGACTTCACTTCTGCTTGTAGAGAGCCTCAAGGCTAGCAAGAGACTCAAGGAAAATCCTTCTTCATCTGTGAGTTTTCAAAACTAATAAAGTTATCCACTTCCAAAGTATAATGTAGGGACAAGTATAGGGTTGACATTTCCATTCCAAAAGAGAAAAATAGGCAAGAAAAAAGGAGTAACAGGCCTTAAGCAAGTCCAAAACCTAGCAGGGAAACAACATTAAGTCTTAAAACTGGAGAATAATCTCCTTTGACTTCATGTCTTACATCCTGGACACACTGGTGCAGGGATTGGGCCCCCAGTTCTCAGACAGCCTTGCTTCTATGACTTTGTTGGGCTCTGTACATCCAGCAGCTCTCACAGGTTAGAGTGTCATGCCTACAACTTTCCAAGGCTATAGTTGCACACTGGCACCCTATAATTCTTGAGTCTCTAGGAAACCTTGCTCCTGTGGCTCTACTAGGTATTGCCTTAGAGGTAGCTCTCTACAGTGGCTCTACTCCTACAACAGCTTTCTGCCTGGGCCCCCAGTCTGTATGATACATCTTTTGAAATCTAGTTGGAGGCCTCCATGGCCCCACAGCTCATGCAGTCAACATTATTATGTGCGTCCTTCCACGACTTAACCCTTGAGCCCTCTGATGCTGACTGGGGTGGCAGGAGTGCTGTGGTAGAATGCAAGAAGCAGAGTCCCAAGGCAGCATGAGCAGTAAATGTTAAGGTCCCAAAGTAGCCTTTATGGAAACCTTGCCTTCAAGGTCTTGTTCCACGCCTGTTATAGCAGTAGCATTCTCTAAGCTCTCTGAAATGCCTTTGAGGTCTTTCATTGTCTTGATGAATAGCACCTGGCTTTTTTGTGTCCTGTTTGTTTAGTACAGTCCCTTGGCCACATCATTAGTATTCTCTCCTAAACATGTTTTTTTTTAATTCTTTATATGGCTATGCTGAGAGTTTTCTAAATTTTTCCATTCTGCTTCCCTTTTAAGTATAAATTTCATTTTTAAATTAATTACTTCTCTCTTCTTATATCTTACTATGTGAGGTTAAAAGTAGTCATGCAACTCCTTCAGTATTTTGCTTAGAAATTTTTTTTCTGGCAGATAGAATAATTCATTGCTCCTAAATTCTGTCTTTCATAAAGCCTTTGGACATGGATACAATTGATCCAAGCTCTTTACCAATTTATAAGGATGGCCCTTACTGCAGTTCCTAATAAGATATTCCCCATTTTCATCTGAGATCTCATCAGATATACCAGCATCTTTGCTAATTCTATTTCTACCAACATCTTTGCTAATCAAGTAATCTCTGAGAAGATTCAGACTTTTCTTACAGTTCTCCTCTTCTTCTGAAACCTCACCAGAATCACCTTTAATGCTTCATTCACAACAATGCAGGCTTTTTCTAGTTGTTCCTTCAAATTCTTTTAGCACTTAACCATTACCCATTTCCAAAACTACTTCCACATTTTCAGGTATTTTTTATAGCAACAGCCCCACTTCTTGGTGCCAGTGTTCTGTGTCTGTCCATTTTGTGCTGCTATAATAAGATAACTGAGTCTGGGTAATTTATAAAGAACAGATTTATTTCTTACAGTTGGGGTGGCTGGGATGTTGAAGGTTGAGTGACCTGCATCCAGTGAGGACCTTGTTAATGCAACATCTCATGGTGGAAGACAGAGGGCAAATGAGAAAAAGAATGAGAAAGTGGGCTGAATTCATCCTTTTGTCATGTAGTCATTCCTATGATAGCTAACCCACTCCCACAATAATGGCATTAATTTATTTATGAAGACAGAGCCCTCATGATCTAATCTCATAAAGGCTCCACCTTTCAACACGATTGCATTGGCAATTATATTTCTAACACATGGACTTTGAGGGACATTTTCAAACCTTATCAGATGATCACTAATGTAACTGAGCAGAGATTTCAGTTATTGTATATGATAAAAGATACAGTATTTACAGAATTAGTCTAGAAAAGTCACTAAATAAAAAGACTCTAACAATAACTAAGCAACAGCAACAGCAAACTCTAGGGAAGATCTGATTTGCAGAGGTGCCACGTTATTATTGTCATTATCATTATTATTATTATTTTAAATATGAATGTGCATGTAGTTTTTGTACAGAGGCCTAATCTTCTCTGTATCATTCCAGTTTTAGTATATGTGCTGCCAAAATGAGCATTACATCACATTATTAAATATGTTCAATTTTCAATTAAAAATTATGAAACGTACAAAGAACTAGTAAAGTATGATTCATAAACAGAAAAAAAATAGAAACTCTTCATAAGAAATCTCAGACATTGGACTTACTGGGCAAAGACATTAAATCAGTCATTTGAAATATATTCAGAAACTAGGATATTTTGCTTTTTTGAGAAACTTTGTTTCTTCTCTTCTTCTCACTAATAAACTCTTTAAAAAAAGGAAAAAGAAAAGAAAGTGAAATGTTCAAAAACTTAAGAAAACCATATCGAAAGAATTAAAGTATGAAAATGACATACCCAATAGAGAATATAATTAGAGTTATAAATTTATATATATACATATGCATATTAGTATATTATACATATTCATATAAATGTACATAATGTATATGCAGATATATACAGTAAAATAGAAATTCTGGAATTGAAAATATAATAATTGATATAAGCATTTCAGACGAGGTCAGGCTTATTCAGGGTGGTATGACCATAAACTGACAGAAGCATTTCAGAGGAGCTCCATAAGGAATTTCAACTGGCCAAAGAAAGAACCAGATAATGTAAAAAGTGGTCAATTGAGATGATATATTCTGAAAAGCATGAAGAAGATGGAAGAAAGAATAACAAAAAAATGAACAGAGCCACAGAGACATATAGGACACCCTGAACTATGCCAACATATAAATGATGGGAGTCTCAGAAGAAAATAAGGGAGAAAAAGGAGTACAAAACAAAAAATTGAAAAAATAATTACCAAAAACTTCTCAAAATTGATGAAAAACATTGCATATCCTTGAAATTCCATAATCCCCAAGTAGTATATATGCAAGAGGATCCATGCCTGGCCATATAACCAAATGGTCGCAAGTCATACTTAAAGGGTGAACTTTGAAAACAGCAAGAGGAAAATGACTCATTACTCATGATGCTCTGATGACAAAAGACTGTCAACCAAGAATTCTATGTCCAGCACAAATATCCTTTAAAAAAGAGAAATTAAGATTCTTAGATAAATAAAAACTGAAATAATTTGTCAATAGCAAACTTACCCTACAAAATATACTAAAATAAGCCATTCAAATGAAAGTACATTAGGAAGTAATTCAAATACACACACACACACACACACACACACACACACACACAAGTTAACACCAGTGAAGATAACAGCATAGGTAAACATAAAAGAAGTATACATGTATTTTTGTATATAATTTTTTCTTCTATTTGATTTGAAAAAATAGCTGTATAAAGCAATAATTATAAAACTATATTGATGATTAATAATATCTAAAGATATAATTTGTATGAAAATACTAGTGCTGTGAACAGGAAGGAATGGAGTGATATTGGAGGAATGATTTTGTGTACCACTGAAATTAAGTTATTAATCTAAACCAGATTGTTTTAAGTTAAGGTATTAATTGTAATCCCCAGGGATAATATTAAGGAAATAATTCAAAACAATATAGAAAAACAAAGTATGTAAGCAGTATATTAGAAAATATCTATTTAACGTAACATGAGGCAGCATGAAAGAAATAAACATATTGACATGTCATAGAGAAGACACAAAAAATCAAACATAAATTCTGTTTTATTATTAATTATATTAAATATAAATGTATTAACCACTCCACTCAAAAGGAAGAGATTTACAGATCAAATAGAAAACCTGATTCTATCTACAAAAAATGCACTTTAGATTCAAGACTTAAATAGTTTGAAAATTAAAGGATGAAGAAAATGGCACTCAAAAAACAGAACCCCAAAGAGCTTAGTTAGCTATGCTAATATACAGAGTAACCTCTAAGACAAAAACTGTTAGTAGAAATGTAGAACATTTTATAATGATAAAAGGGTCAATTCTTCTGAAAGATATAATAATTATAATCACATACAATTAACAATAGAGGCCCAAAATATATTAAGCAAACTCTGACAGAATTGAAGGTGAAATATATAATTAAACAATAATAGTTGGCGACTTCAACATTCCATTTTCAATAATAGATAGATCAACTAGGCAAGTAATCAGAAGGAAAACAGAAAACTTGAACAATACCATAAATTAATTAAACCTGTAGACTGCTTTGTCCAACAGTAGCAGAGTACATATTCTTCTCATCTGCATAGTGAATATTAACCAGGATAGAACATTTGTTAGATCATAAAACAAAACTCAATAAATTAAAAATAATTGAAATCATGTAGTTTATTCTATAACACAATGAAATGAAATTTGAAATTGCTGACAGAAGGAAACAAATATGTTTATTAAGCCATACACTACAATAGACTGAAGAAAAAATAACAAAGTTAATACTTTTGTGATGAATAAAAACAAAGCAGCACATAGAACCTTTTGAGATGTGGCTAAAGCAGTACTTAGATGGAAATTCATAGCTGTTAATATATTAATATATTGGCCGGGCTCAGTGGCTCAGCCTGTAATCCCAGCGCTTTGGGAGGCCAAGGCGAGTGGATTGCCTGAGCCTGCAGGTTTGAGACCTGCCCAGACAACTTGGCGAGACCTCATCTCTACAATAAATCAAAAATTAGCTGGGCATGGTAGTGCACACCTGTAGTTGTGAAGATTTCAAAACAATATCCTAATTTTCCACTTACCATCTAGAAAGTGAAGAGCGTACTAAAACAAAAGCAAGCAGATTATAGGAAATAATAAAGATTAGAGTAGAAATAAACAAAACAAAGATCATAAAAATAATAGCAACAATAAATAAAATCAAATATTTGTTAATTTGGAAAGATCAACAAAATTGAAAACTTCAGCTAGCTAACTATAAAAAAAAGAACATTCAAATTAATGACATTAGGATTGAAAGAAGGTACATCACTATTGGCCGTAAGAAATAAAATGGATCATAAGGGAATATGATGAACTATCTAAAAAATTAGATAGTCTAGATTGAGTACCAAGTCCTAGTGATGATACAAAGTTAACCAGAACTCATACATTGCAAAAAATAATGGGAATGAAAAATGATACTGCTACTCTGGAAAACAGTTTGGCAGTTTCTTACAAAGTTAAATATATATTTATCATATGATTCAGCATTCCCACCCTAGGAAAATGGAAACTTATTTTCCCACAAAAATCTGTACACCTATGCTTCAAGTAGCTCTAGTTATACTTGCCAAACACTATAAATAACCCAAGCATACCTTAACGAGTGAATCAGAAAACAAACTCTGATACCTTTGTACTGTGGAAGAAAACAAGTCAATATTAGTGTTTGATCACTAAAAAATATAACAGTATTATAGAATTATACTGGCACGAGGAAGCAAAAGTCAGTTTGTCAGGAACATTGCTATGAGGAGAAAAAGCTGTTATATAAAATGTATGATAGGAAATGAAAATACAGACATTTTGTGTGAATAGTGTTATTGTAAGCGGAGAAACTAGATGTTCGGGGCCCCAGATTGACTTCATAGTCTTGAATTATCAAGTTTTTATTTCCACATAAAAGTTAATGAGCAACTGTTGAATAACTATTTCGATTATTACATTTTTTATATCACCAAAATCAGTCCCAGTTTTGTTCAAGAAACAATCTACATATAAAATCTAGATTATCTGTCTTTTTCCTAGGTGGAAGTACTCAAGAAGCAAGGACCTATATATTTTATATTTTTTACAGTCATGTGGGCATAGGTAGCTTTCTTGAAGCCATAAAAATTGAATGTTAAAAACTTCTTTGGATACCATGGAAAGATCTGGTTTTAGTTATAAAGAACTTAGCAGATACCCTTGTAAATGTTTTCACTTAGCAAACCGAAACCACATTTTGCAATTTATACTTTTGGATATCATGGTCAGCAAGAAGAATACTAAATTAATGACAGATGTACTTTTTGGAGAAGTATCAGGTGTACAATAATTTTTAATACTATCTTTTTTATTACAAATACAGTTTCAAATGTTTCTATCAACTTTAATATAAATCTAGAAGTATTATTCTCTGAGAGAATTTGAGAGTTGAAATAGAATACATTATTTAACCAATGGCACTTGAAGTAGAGTGATAAATTCTCACTTTAACATTGACTCTGAGGTATATTTGAAAGTGTTTTATGACAGACATGGTATCCAAAATATTGCATATTTGTATGAAAAACGTATGGGTTAAGACAATCCTTTTGCATTTGTTTATTTTTCTCCCATAGCACCAAGAGATGATTGTAGGACATACACAGGATATAACAAGAAATTACTTTTTAATTTTAAATCCATAAACTTTAAATCTCTTTTTAGATTCTTATTAGAAACTTACTTTATAACCCTAAGTGGAGGCATTTGATATGTCATCATTTTCATTGCTCTGAATTGTTTATGTCTCAGCAGGAATAATGTCATGAAAAGTCTGACTCTTGAGCTGTGATATCAGAGTGAACACTTGCCAAGATTTTTTTTCATAAAAATTAAATGTTGCTAATTTAAAATGGCCCAGAGTAATATTTTTCTGTATTTTGTTCATTCCATGATGTAAATTTAGATCACTTGATATATGTTTCCCATTATCAAATTATATTTATTAAGCTTCTGCATGCTCATAAATGCAGAATCACTGCTATACAATAACTGGTAAGGAAAGTTCATACCGCCTTTAAAATCAAGTACCTAACTCTTCAGCCAAACAAACACTTATATGAGTATGTATCTAATGAGCACAAATATAGTGCATCGTCATTACTCCCATCCATTTGACTCACTTCTACCACTTCTAATTCTAAAACTCTATATGAAATTTTAAAGATACTTTTTGAATCATTAAGAGACACATTAATAAATATATGTTAAATTTTTATGATATACTCAGGTTTGGTTCAACTGCTTTCAGATTTATCTCAATGTGAAGAAGATGTAGAAGTTAGAAGTGTCAGGATAAGTTTTGCAAAGGAAGTGATCATTGGGAAAAAAAAGAGGATAGAGTGAAAACAAGGCAAAACAGGAATATAAAATAGCCAGAGAGATTATATGGTCATATGTTAACTCTTTTTTAGAATAGATGTCATACTGTTGTACATGAGGATCATTTGACTCAGTTATTAGTTAAGAGTTTGATTAACAAAGCATGTTATTAATGCTTCTGTTATTAGAATTGAGTTGACTTAAACTATGAATAGAAAAATAAATTGGGCAACCCTACTATATAACGGGTAGAATAAATATGACCAATACATACATTTTATTTAAATATTAAGGTTTTATTTGTTTTTGAGTCAGAGTCTCAATCTGTCGCCCAGGTTAGAGTGGAATGACACTGTTCACAGCCACTTGCAGCCTTGATCTGCTGGGCTCAGGTGATTCTGCCTCAGCCTTCCAAGTAGCACATCACCATGCCTGGCTAATTTTTCTTGATTTATTAAAGAGACAAGGCCTAGCAGGCTGATCTTGAGCCCCTGGTCTGAGGCAATCCTCTTGCCTTGGCCTCCCAGAGAGATGGGATTACAGGTATGATTCACTTCGCCTGGCACTAAGTATTAAGATGTTAAAAGGAGATTTGGGGTTTTATCTGACAGATGAAAAACCAGTTTTTCTAAGTTTTCTTTTTTGTTACTCACTGGTGAGGTCACCAGATGATATACTAAAAAAGGGAATTTTGTGGAACTAACTCAGTTTTTCTCACTTGGAACTGTGAAATATGCTAGAGATAACTGGAACTATTATCTAAAAGTAGCTATACTGAATTTGTTATCTAGCCATATTTATTCCATTCTCTATTAAGAGGTAATAAAAGTTAAACACATATTTTTTCTAATGAATTTAAACAACTAAAATTCATCCTTTACCAATTTCTTCATTAGTCTTGTACTTAGAGAAAACTAGAAGATATTTATTATTGATGTATCAAATACTTAATGCATCCATAATAAAATAAATTTATTATGAGCTGTTACTCTTCACTTATGAAGACAAAATTAACTTTATTATTAATAGAATCTTACATATACTCATTTAAGCATTTGTTTCTAAATTCTTCCAAAAATTTTATTCTCTTTAAACTTTCTGTTCTCTAAAATGAGTTTTTTATCTTTTTCAACATTCACTGTACACCACATGCCCATCATTATCTTCTTCCTATAAAAGTTAGAGAGGTGGAAAAGTTGGCCTTTAGGTGACAAGTTTATTGTTACCACAACTGGGAACCACTTTGCAACCCTGTGTCTCTGTTTTACTCTATTTAAACATTCTTTGACATTTCAGATGATTGTTAAACTTGAATTATACATAAGCATAACTCATGGTCTGAAACTGTTTTTTTCTAGGTAAACAGGATTATAAAAAAACCAAACCTATTTTACGAGCAACCAAATTAAAAGCAGAAGCAAAGAAAACAGCAATAGGCATAAAGGTAGACCTCTATTTGATAACTTTAAATTTTGATATGTGCATGCCATTTCATTTTCTAAAACTGGACTGCATAAATGTTGAATTATAAATGTTTTATGACATTTCAAAATCTATATAGAATGCCAGACTTGAAAGTTTTTGTAAAGAATTTACTTAATGGAAAACATCCTTCCTATCCTAAGATTTTAAAGACTCTTAAAGCACAGTGTCACTTAAAAGAACCAGTTATACTTAAAATTGCCATTTATTTTTTTCTCCAGATACTGTTTATATTATTCAAACACTTCAGTGATGTATATAGCCTTAGTTAAAAGAATTTTTCCTTTTAAATAAACTTTATTTTATAGTTGTTTAAACTGTAGTTGTAATTACATATACTTACATCATTAATACATGTAATTTTACTGTACTTGTTTTTTAGGTACTCTGATAAAATTCTAATGATGATCCTAAACTTGTTCTATTAGAATACCAGTGTTTCATCTGCTTACGAGGGATAAAAATAACTGAGAATGATGTTGGCAGATATTAATTCAATGTGCTAACACAGTGAAGCTCAACAAAATTACATTTACATTATTGCCCATGTCAATCTTTTGTAAGGTAGAGTTGAAATAAACTATTAATAGAAAAATTAATTTGGCAACCCTACTATCAAACGGGTAGAATAAAAATGACCAATACATATATTTTATTTAAATATTAAGATGTTAAAAGGAGATTTTGGGTTTTATCTGGCAGATGAAAAATCAATTTTTCTAAGTTATAGCTTACAGCAAATGCCAAGGTATTACTACCAAGCTGTAACAGCTGTTAAACTGCCAGATGATATATTTGGTTGTCTTCCAGAATTTGCTATTATGATCACGATGCACTGCCTTCTTTTTGCTCTTGATTGCTGATTTTGATCAAGCATTGCTGTGTGATGTGGTATGTTTTCACAACACAATCTCCCCAGTTATTGCTGTGTGTCAGTTTTTAATGAAAAAAGTAAATTGCCTTTTTGTTTAAAAGAGAGAAGATTCATCTTTTAAATTATTTTCTAATTTCATATATTTCACTCATCCTTAAGAAATATTTTGATGACATGACTTTTCTAAAAGCAATGTTTAGTTTTTTATTTTACATTTTGTTACTTGATGACAATCGCTTGAATTAAGAGCACTGTTTGTCATTGTTCTCCAAAACAAGATGTTGTTTACTTTTATCTTTTACAATGCAGTGGGGTTTTGTTTGTTTGTTTTTTAGAAAAATGTTGAGTTAACAAAATCCACTTAAGGCACAATATAATGGGAAGTTACATATTAGGATTTGAGAAATATGCAGCCATTCATTTATTTATATACCACCTTTTTCACACTTCCCTTTTGATATTAGCTCTTATTTTTTGTTATTGTTTTAATTTGAAGAAGTAAGTAGGTTTCCAGTATGAGATAAAGTCTATCTTATAGTGCAGATATCTAGTGTCTTTTCAAAAGACTCAAGAATTTTCTTAACTGCGAGAACATTTTTTTCTTAGAATGTACTTAATATTTAAAGTATGTACATAAGAGTTCCAAACTGACATTAGAACATAGCTTCTGTTAAATAAGCTAGCATATCATTTGGATTTGTAAACTTGTGGAAAAAAAGACCTTAACCTTAAATATTGTTTACTTTGCTTGAAAATTTATGTGAAGAGCCTATTAATATGATATGAAACTTTTTAAGAGTCAGAGCCATGAAAGTGTTTTACATTTTAAATCTGGCATACAGATTAGTTTGCCCTGTCAAACTTTGATTGCCTTGTCATTTTGGCATAGGATTCTAAATAACAAAGTTTCTTTCACAATTGCCATTTAATGCTTTTTAATTTCCCCAGTGAGTGATTTTATCCATATTGATAATGTCAGAGAAGCAAGTAAAGACTAATGAGCACCAAACATGTTTGACTCTTATCTAGTTGATACAGAATGACCATAATATTGTAATATTTTATCACTTTACAACATATTCTTTCAAATGAATCATAGTTATGTTCTTCAAATAATTTAAATCTACAAAAATATGAACAGGTGCATGGATAGAAATATGACAGCAAAACAACAACACTGAGCACAAGATAAGGAGGCATAGGATCACATCCCTCTTGTCCCTTCCTGTTGCCATGATTTAGATGAGTCTAAGGTGACACATTAATAAAACGGAGATTTTGCCATTTACCTAATAATGTTGTTCGAAGAGCTAAATTACAGTGAAAACATTGAACACTGAATTTAGCACATAGAAGTAATTTATGAGTCAATAGCCTATTGAGAAAATATTTGTTTAAATTGGCCATTTCTAACTTGTGACATTCCATTGAATGTCACTGGCCTTCAGATACTCTATTTCAACTAAGTTTGCATTGTGCAGTTATATGAAATATTACAAAATGTCCTTAGTTTGGCTGTGGCGATAGTATTATGGATATTAATGTTGTAAAGTTTTAAAAGCATTACATAATTTTAATGTGCCTTATATAAAGATCATATTGATATTACTCAATCCTTCATTATTTATTTAGAAATTACCATAAATATAACAATATTGTAGCACCCATGGAAAGAAAGATAAGACATGATGATCTTGGAAGAACTAATACTAGAAATAACTTCCAGATTTAATTACCATATCAAATCATCAATACTGATTGAGCCATCATGGACTAGAGATACAAAGAATTATCCAGTAGGGCCTTTATGCTCAGTGGCTTCTAGGGCTGTTTTGTAAATGTATGTTTAGTAAATGTTTTGAGGGAATAGTTACTGATTTTATCATAAGGTATGAATATATTATGCTAAAATCTAGACTTGATTTCTACTGAGAAGCTGTTTTTATTTTGTCTTACAAATATAAATAAAATGTTATAATTTATGGCCAAATAATGGAAAGTGTACTACCTAAAATATTTGCACAACTAAGTTTTCTATTTGGTAGATGCTCAATTAGAGGATTGATGTTCAAGAATTGCAGCAGCATTATAAGTTTTTTAGAATCTAAATACCTGTATTTCCTAGTATTTAGAAGGACAAGGATACATATTTGTTAACTTGTTTATTTGGAAGACATAATCATAATAAAAGAATAAAGATCAAAAATTTAGTTTTGTAGCATAAATAAAATATTCATATGTGAACCAGATCCTGCCACAACCCCTTGGGATGAGCCAGCTTGAAATGTTATGTTTGTCCTTTTTTGTGCTTTTTGATTTAAAGCTAAAAATGTCCAAGGGCAAAAATGGCAGAGGAGTCATAAATGCCTACAGGTATCTAAGTTATGGTTAGTGTCACCAGCATCCTGCAAGCATTATTTTCAAATTTTACTATTGCTTTAAACTTCCAGTCATTCAGCCTCCACAATGATCATCTTCTCAGCAAAAATAATAGTAATTTTTAAAGAAAATGATTCGCTACACCTTCCCACTCAATATTTTGTAGCCATACCATGTATTGAACAGACATAATCATTTTAATGGGTCCTCTAAAGTTGTATTCTATGAATGAATATTCTCTGCTTCCTACACTTAACCTTCTTTTTCATGCCTTGGATATTTTGATAGTGTACAGGGAGATTGACAAAAGTTGTTTTAAGGACAAGGAGTTGAAAAGCAGCAATTACAGTTGATTATCAGTAAGAGGTGAATCATGGCTTCCAATCAAGAATAGAAACTTTATTTTTTCATTAAGCTTGGGTAAATAGGTGAATGCTGTTAAACAGTTTTGTTGTCCACTATACAGAACAGATGGAGTTTGCAGTTGTGTGTCACTTGTTTATTACATCTTCTTAAAATTAGTAGCTGTGTAACCAGATGGGTCTGGGAGCACAGCTGTGGATATAAGAAAATAAATGAAACCTGTCTGATGCTGCCATGCCCTTTTGAGATGGCAAAGTGTTTCAACTGCAACAAAGAAAAATTCACTTTCATTTGACATTATTTTGATATATTAGATTTAAGAAATGAAATCTTACAAAAATCATTGACACTGAGTTTTCAACCTTCTGGTTTTTATTAATATTTATTTTCATAGTTTGGAAATGTCACTAAATGTAATTATAAAGCTAAAAAATCCATATAAAATAACTATTTATAATTTTAACATCCAGGTAAAAATTCTATGTTGATTATAAACTAAATTCATTTCAATGTTTTTAAAGTTTATTAGATGGTATATGTTGAATTACTGAATTAATATTCTTGGGAAATATAAATTATATTCACGTAAATGTAAATTAATTACTTTTCTGTAAAACAGTACAAGGTAAGGGATGTGATATCCAGTAATTATAAGATTACCTCAGACATCTCTTAAAATGTGTATATATATATTTTGCATTTCCAGTATATACTTTTTGAGAGATAATATGATTTTTATCAAAATATATTTAGTAAATTTTTGACCATTATTTTAACAGAGTTGATGAATATAATCCACATCAAAGCACCAAATTAAATATTCAGAACCATACCTCACGTTGGGATAAGTTGTACTGTACCATGTTTCATGAGCTAAGAGCACTCAGTTTTGTCTCCCACAATCTAAACTATAGAGTTTAAAAATTAGAGTTTTAACAAAGTAATATTTAATGAAAATATTTAAGGAGACATAATCTAGAAAATGGTTATAACTTTTTTCCAATAAAAAGGAAATTTAATTTGTTTAAAAATCTGTGTCCAAATGCTGTCACTAATAATAAATATATTAAAGCAACAAATAAAGTTAAACATACTCAAAAAAGAAAACATTGATTTTGTAGGTACAGACTATATTGCTTATATACAATTTTGATATCCCAAAATCCAAATTAACTAGAAATACTAATATCAATGACTCACCTGCTGTACTTGCCATTGCATTGGGAATGGTCAAGTGCAAAATAAGTTTCTTTACTTACTAGCAAAAAGTAGTAAACAAAAAGAATGTGATTATTCATTCAACTTAATCATTTTGGACTGAGAAAATATGTTTATTTTACTTAATGGAACTGATAACATTAACCAATCGCTTTTCATCAATTTCAAGTCACTTTTTTTTTCTTCCCCAGGAAGTTGGCCTTGTACTTGCAGCTATATTGGCACTGCTACTGGCTTTCTATGCTCTTTTTTATCTCAGACTCTCCACGGATGTTAACCCTGATCTGGACCCAGATGAAGATTAGCTAAGCAGCAGTCAATGAATGAGAGGGAAATAATTTTATAAAAGCACCTATTGGGACCAATATTTTCAGTAATGAAAGTGCAACATATTGAATTCTTTCTGCTGGTGTTTTCAGTTTGCATAAATATCTTTTTAAATAGTTGCAGAGGATATCAAGGAAAGAACCTTCCCTAGAAATGCAGTATAATATATGCTACCGGATACTTTAAAAAATCTTTTTGCTTTGAAAGACACCCTGTACAGGGTGCATTTAGATAAAATGGAAAATAGATCCTAAATTTTTCAAATGTCTTTGCCAATTTATGTATAATTACATAACTTACAGATTACTAATTCTATTTTTGTTCTATATACATCGTAATTAAAAGTATATATCCTCATTTACAGAAACTCTCAAATCACATTCAGAACCTACGAAGGAACAAAAGTCATGGGAAGTTTTTTATTTTTCAAAGAAGCCCTGCTCTCTTTCCAGACGTATTTTATATCATTAGAGAGACTATCTGCACATACATCTACAGTAATCTTTTTCCATCTTTGCCAACTGTTCAGTGCACATGTGCTCCATCAGAAATGGCACCTGGATGACAGAAGCTCAAAGAGTCACATATGTCTCTAAAATAGAGTTCTTTTCCTCTTGGGCTGTCTGAGTTGGTGTAAATAGAAAGTTCAGTTGATCTTGATTTTAATTAACTTATTGCTCTATTAATATAAACTTGGAATTCTATTTTAATTATGTTGTTCTGGCTGCTTGTAGTATCAGTTTGCCCCTCTTGTTAGGTAGATATGTAACAATCTGTCATTTAATTGTGCAGTCTTTTTCACTTGACAGTAATAGCAAGAGTCCTTCCTATTCAGAAACATC
Source organism: Carlito syrichta (assembly GCF_000164805.1). NCBI lineage: Eukaryota > Metazoa > Chordata > Mammalia > Primates > Tarsiidae > Carlito > Carlito syrichta. The sequence continues at coordinate 81,640 of NW_007232434.1, forward strand.
TTCTTGGGTTGTCTTCTAAATATGAACAATATAAAATTGTTTTACAAAATTACATTGTATCTCTTAAGAGTTAATCAATTTAGAATTCTTTAGTGAAAAATAAATAATAGAAGAAAACATATGCCTCATATTACTTTCATATGTAATTATCTGTTTATATAATTTTTTTCAACGTATTTTGCATTTGTGGGAACATAATGACCAGTATATTCAATATTTTACTGATAATTAGATTTTTACATATTTTTTAAAACACATGAACACATAAAGCTTAGAAAATTGGAAACTACCTGTCCACAGAAGAGTTGCTAGTTACTGCCTTATATAAATGCATATAAGATGAAGTTTGAAATATGTGCACAAAGTGTTTTATATTACATACATTGTATTAATGAAGAATAAATAAAATATTAAGATTGTTTTCATACTGGCCAAGAGAAGAAATCTTTGGTAAATATTCCAGGAATATGTAGGGCTTTCTAAGCACAGTTTCTAAAAGACAGATATTCTTTGGTACTTTTGCAAAAAGTTGAATGTGACTGTGTAGCATTATGTTCTGCAGAATTTTTTTCAAGTAGCATAATTTATTTCATCAGTGTGAAAACAGCCAAAGGTTCCAATATCCTCACAGATCATTTATGCCAAACATCTGAGGGCAAAATTTAGCCAGTGTTATTTACTGGATTCTTCCCCTTGAACTCACAAATGCAAGAGACAGACCAAGCGTTCTTATATACTTACCACAGCGGACCAATCCAAGTGGCATTTTTAGGAAAGGTTGCAGCATTTAATGCCATGTGGTATGTCTGTTCGTGAAGTGGGAGGCAAGGGAATATCCAAGCTGGCATTTTGGATATGATGGGCCTTTTACTTTCCTGAGTGACATGCCACATGTCAAGAAATACTGCTTTTCCCCCCACTCCCATCACATTTACGTGAACAATTTTCATTTAGTTATTTCCCCTCCCATATGGTGTTAAAAACAGTCATATTAAATAAAGATTATTTCTAGTTTTCAGTGGTAATTTAAATGAGAGTATATGTAATAATTGCTTATTAGAGACCTATCCAAGTAAAATATAACAGAGTTTACAGTATTTTAAATAGATGATTATGCTCCTGGAAATATTTGAAAAATCATCATCCTGGAAAAAAAAACTTTACCATTCTGTTTTACTCTTTTTTTTTTGAGGGAGAAATGTTTCTGATAGCAATAAGTATTAGTCTAAATATAATATAGTTAAGGCAAATTTCTTTGTCTAGATTTATCAATATGAGTCTACAGCGAATCCATTTACTGTATGGCTGAAAGACTTATGATGGTCCCAGAGAATCATAAATCCCAAAAGCCAAACTCTCTGATTTCAGTAAATAGCAGGTAAAGTGACACAATATATGTTTACACAAAACTGTTTTCGTGAAATGCAAATTTTGCAAAACTCACATTAACTGGTAAGCAGCCAATCCTCTGTAGAGAAATCCCAGATTGAAAGTCTGGTTTGAATCTTTGAAGACAGAAAGGTGATATCCAGCCTGCTGTTTCAAGGGACCACACTTTTGAATAGTGAGTGGTGTTTGACGTAAATCTGAGACTGGCACCAGACACAAACTTTAGGCATTTTCCCTCCAATAATTCACTGCTGAGTAGTTTAGAAGACAAAAACAGAAAAAGTTATAATGACTTTTCAAAATGTCTATTCGTTAACATACTCTGCAAAATAAATTTCAACTAATGCAGCAAACTTAAAATATGTCCTATGGAATACGGTGACTGAAGTTTGAAGGCTTCTGGTTCCTATTTTGCATGCAAGTGTAGACAGGGTAAAGAATATGTAAATTAATTGGAGATGAGATACAGCATTGTAAAAATATAACCTCATCTAGAATTTTCCTTAAAACAAACAAAAGTCTATTTTAGTAAAAATATAGGATGGGTTGTTGTTTTAAGGTGGCAGAATCCTGCAAGATTTTCTGTCTTCAATTTTTCATAAAGACAAAAGAAACAAATACTCTCACTCCAACCAATGCGATTGTGAGATTCTGAGAGTATGTTCTTATTCATTTCTGTAATTTCAATAGTGTAGTAATCCGCACATAAATTTAATAAGTGAACGTTAAAATTTAAGTAAATGTCTTTTAGTCCTCTGAGAGTCTAGCACAGTTCTTTATGTAGGATAGACAATAAAAATTGTTTCAATTCAATAAAACTTAAAACAATATTGATCAACTCAGCATTTAGCACTGTGGTTATTGGTTGTATTGTGACATATATGTGATCCATCCTGATTCTCTTTAAGATCAAGACAATTAACATTAAGGCTGTTATAGGATAGAAATACTGCTTTTTTCTTAGAAATTAAATATGCTATCTTTATCTTAGTATTTATTAAAACTCACACTCAGTGTTTGAAATCAACTTAACATACATCTGCACTCCAAATGAAAATAGAAATAAATTTTCATTATAATGTTTATGTGAATACTAAAGCATTGTATTTTCTAGGTTCTAAAATTGTAGTCAATGATGATTCAGTAGAGCAAATTGTGCTATTTGTGAGCTTCAGAAATAAATGTCTAGAAATTAAACTTATTCAATTTTAATGTATTTCGTCATAATATTAGGTTGTTGAGCCAGAGTCTACCTAAGATGACTTTGTATTCTCTCCTTACCAACAGTCTAACTTCTTTACACTTACCTGGGGCTTCTCTGGGGAGATTCCTACCATATCTCCCTTAGCAGCACTGCCTTTGATTAGAATTGCTGCAGTGTAACCCAGATAGAATCATGCTTGCAAGATTTTGTTCCACGAACACTGTATCTAGGATCAGTGCAACTCATAGTAAAAATTTGTAGAAGCTGAATCAATACGTATAGACACATTCCTATCATTTTGTTCTGATTTTAGTTATACAGGTAAGTATAGAGTCATGTAAAGAACTATACCAGTGTGGAAATATCCATAATGGGTAAATAAGACATTTAAAACAATTGAACTGCAGCCGTATTTTAGCATAGTGCCTCCTTGTTATACAATTTGTTTTTATCTCTAGCAACAGATATGTGATCCTTATTTCAAGAAAAATAAGATACTTTACATGCCAGAAGATTTTTTGATGACAGTACTCCCTCCTATTCTTCATTTTTTAAAACAACAACCAAATTGGTGGGGAGGCAGCCAAAATTTGAGGTACCAATGCCTCTCGAACAGATGTCGCACCATTATTTTTTAGCTCGTTTAGATGAATAAACATGTTAAACTGTGAAGTATTACATTTTAGATTTTTTCATTAAAAAAAGAGACAATCTGTTTACTGTCCTAATTGAGACAACAATCCTTGTGGTTGCCAGTTTTGGCAGTCATAACAATGAACTATAAATATTTGGACCAATCAAGTAAATGGTGACTATAAAGGCTATAGCATGTGTAAAGTTCTGTTTGCATGGGCACCCATCTTAGTATGGCTTTTTTTTTTTCCTGACTTCTTCAAATACAATTGTTTGTGTGAAACTGAAGTTTCATGATAAGCCTAAAAGAAATTGTTTTCAATATCTAATTTCTTTCTAGTTTATCATCCTTTTTAGTGTTCAACTATCCATCTGCTTGTAACAAATTGCTTCTGCAGTTGCTCTATTGAATGTGACAAGGCAGGTCTTCACTGGATTGCCTTCTCTGTACACCCTAGGATAACACGCAACTCAGAGGGATTTTTTTTTCATGTTATTAAGTGAGATTAAAGACACTTTAAAGGTCTCTTAAGATGCAGCAATCTGTTGTTTAAAAGAAGATTTTATAAATAAACAATGGCGGTTATAACCCTTACTGTAGTGGTCATTAGATGAAATTTTAAAATTTAGCACCATTAGGATGCTTTCCATAAAGCAGCAGTGTGGGAGAAGTTGGTAGACCAAAGAAAAATAACCCATACATGAAGCAGTATTGATGATGCTAGTTCTCAAATATTTGTGATCCAGGTAGAGATAGTGAGTGCCCTTCTAGGCATCTTATTTGAATACTTTTGCCCCCTTCTCCAACTCTTTACCTTTTACCCTATCTGCCCCCATTCTAAGTTCCAGGCAATTTCTAACATTCCCTCCCTTAGGTTTTTGGACCACTTCTACTTTAATGGGTTAGCATCCTCTCATTCTTACCTATGCACTTAATATATTAATTGCCTTTACTCTTTTACTCAGATTCATCATTGATCCTCACCTATTTTTCTCACTGTCTCTTGCTTCTTACTTGCTTTCTTTCTTGTCATTAACCATATGTATTACACAGTAGAAAGAATAATATAATAAACCTCAATCTACTCATCACCTAGTTCCAATACTTATCAATAGTTCACCACTCTTTTATGTATTTTATTCCATTATTGTAACCAGCTTTTTATTTTATTTTATTATTATTATAAAGATGTGAGGTACATTTCAGGGTTAGGTATACAAACATTGATTATGCAGGTACCCTTGTTGATGAGGTATGCCCCACCGACTTTTTAAATTAAACCCCAGAGATGGTGTCCTTTTACCTGTAGATATCTCAGTATGCTTCTCTAACTGACAAAGATATTGTTTTTAGTTTGTTTGTTTTCTATATTTCCAGGAAGCCCATTATTAGATCTTTTAGAATTAAATACTTATTTCTTGATATCATCTAATACCAAGTCCATAGTAAATTGTTTGACATTGTTTTCAAGATGTCTATTTGCAATTTATTTTAAATCAAGGTCTATACTACATTTGATTGCCTATCTCTTTAAATTCCTTTATTCTATCACAAACCTCTTTATCTTTAATACCATTGAATTGCTAAAGAAACCAGGTTATTTGTCCTTTTGAATATCCAGTGTTCTAGATTTGGACTTTTTCACTGTTATTCATTTTATTCCTCTATTTTTCTTTCTATAAATTGGTGGTCATCTTAGGCTAGATAGATTCAGAAAGTTTTTGTTGTTTCTGTTTTTTAGTTTTTAAGCCAAGAGCATTTCCTAGTACCTAATGAGGCTCATAATGTCTGGTTGCTTACTTGTGAGGTAGACATTTGTCAGTGAGTTAATGTTCTAGTAACATGGTTCCCTGCAAAATAAACTTCTCCATCAACATTTTATCTATTTCTTTTAAAATCTATTCACACTTGTGTGCTACATATATTATATCATTAGGTATTGCAAAATGATGAGTTTCTGTCATTCCTTCAACATTTATTAAGTGAAATTATTATTTTAAAGAAGAATTTCCTTTATCAACTGTTTGGTTGCCCTAAAACACAGCTAATTAATCTAGGAAAGAAAGAATGAATAGTTGAATCTTTCCCTTTATCAAATTTCAGAGTAATGGGTTCTCAATCTCTAATAGTGACCTATGAAGATTTCCTATTGCTATTGCTGTTATTGCTTTTATTATTACTGTAATGTCATAGATTTTATATATTTGATGTGTTTCAGCCTATTTCTATCATCAGTACTGAAATGAGAATTGATTATAATGCTTAATATTAATAGTATTTTTATTAAAATCATGAAAGTTTTACGCATTTACATTCTTTACATTCTCCCAAATGTGATAACCAGTGCAATCAGATTTTTAAAACAAGCAAAAGTGGTAAATATGACAAAAGATGGAAAAACTAATATTTGCAGATTATATGATTGATTAGAAATATAAGAAAATATTGAGTAATATTTATATAACATGCTCTTTTAGAAAATGACTATATCATGACCAATAGCTATCTATCTCTCTCTATAAAAACAATAATTAGTTAAATACCATAATAGAAAAATATATTTCACAGTACCAATTAAAATTATGAACTGTGTAGAAAAAAATAGCAAGAAATATGAGTCTTCGTTGGGAAAAAAAAACTACAAGGTAAAGTTATAAAGCTTTAATAAGAAAGGGACTGACTGTCTCTCTAGATGGGAAGATACAATATTGTACAAATATAAATATTCTTCTAATGCATAAGCAGAAAAGAGAACCTTAATATGTAGTACATTATGAGATTATAATAATTAAAATAATGTCATAGTCAAGGAAAAGTAGACAGACCAACAGAAAAAAAAATGCAGTATCCAGAAACTGATCTAAATATAATTCTTTTATATGTTCTTTAAATATAAATATAATTCTTAAATATGTTCTTTTAATGTATCATATATATCATACAGATGAAAATAGAGATTATTTATTAAATGTATTGGAACAATTGAGTTTCCTTTTTGAAATTAACATGCCTATACCATGACTTAAAACAGGATTCATTTCTGATGGAATTTATGACTTTTATATAAAAAATGAAGCCATAAAAAGTGTTAGAAGAAATTATAGGTAGACATTTTTAGAATCTTTTAGGAGAGAAATTATTTCTAGGCCTTGATTCATGAGTCAGAAATCATAAAGGAAATACTGTTGGATTATAACACATTAAATTAAAATCTAGCATGCAGTGTTAATTAAGGATGTGAGGAAACAATGTCTTTCATACATTGCTTGGGGGAATGATAATCTCACACACTTTCTGGAAGGCAGTTTTGCAGTATGCTTCAAAAGCCTTAAAATTCATATATACTTTAGAAATTTATCTAAACTGTACTGTGCAAAAATGTGTTAACCACAGCATTGTTTATAACATAGAAAAATGAAGGCAATGTAAATGTCCAACTTAGGAGTGTGTTTAAATGAATTGTGCTATATCCATAAAATAGATGTGATGAGTTCATTAAAATGATATAGATGTATACTTAATGACATGAAGAAAGGTGAAAAAGCAGTTATAAAATGTTAAATATGGTACCATTCTATTTTGTTTAAATATATGTCTTTCTGTGTGTATATCTTTGGGAGGACTAGAAGGGAAATATTTTGCTGAGTTACATCATGAGTCCATACACCTAGTAGATGTGTATTTTTTCCATTATGATGTTCTATATTCATTCCTTCAATATTCATTCATTCATTCTATATTTGTATTCATTCAGTAACAATTAAGCACTTATTAAGTGCTAATATGTCATCTTTCACATTCTGAAACAGAAGCACTATGGAAAAAGATGGTTCTGGTTTTTTCACAAGAGATTGAAGAACACTTCAGAAAAAAACTGACATTTGAGTGTTCATTGTTCATTCATAAAAAAAAAAAAAAAAACTTTATAGGGCATTTGCTACATACCAGTTACTGTTCTTGGTGCTTGCAACAAAATCAGTGAATATTTTTTTTTTTTTTTTTTGAGTTGGA
>NW_007232434.1:88897-90975 GCF_000164805.1 Carlito syrichta
CCACTCCTGATGGACATCTGGGTTGGTTACATGTTTTTGCTATTATGAATAGTGCTCCAATGCTCGTATGTTTGCAGGTGTCTTTTTGGTACAGCAACTTATATTACTCTCAGTATAGACCTAGAAGTAGGATTGCTGGATTGTATGGATGCTCAATTTTGAGTTTTCTGAGAAAATGCCACATCGCTTTCCACAAAACTTGAGCTGGCTTATATTCCCACCAACACTGTCAAAGCATGTCTTTTCCTTTTACTCTGTAGCCTCACCAACACTTGTTTTGTTTTGTTTTCTTTCTTTTTAAAGATAGTCATCTTTATCGATTTTAATTGGTACATGATTGTAGTTTTGATTTGCATTTATCTAATGATTAGCGAAGATGAGCATTTTTTCATATCTTTGTTGGTTGTTTGCGTGTCTCCCTTTGAGAAATGTCTGCTCATTTCTTTACTCACTTTTTTTTTTTTTTTTTGAGTTGGAGTCTCACTCTGTCGCCCAGACTGGAGTGCAGTGGCCGCTCCTGGCCACCGCAGCCTCGACCTGCTGGGCTCGGGCGATCCTTCCGCCTCAGCCTTCTGAGTAGCTGGAATTACAGGCATGCGCTGCCATGCCCGGCTGATTTTTTGATTTATTGTAGAGATGAGGTCTCGCTGCCCAGGCGGGTCTCGAACCCGCGGGCTCAGGCAATCCACTCACCTCAGCCTCCCAAAGGCGCGGGATTACAGGCTGAGCCACCGAGCCCGGCTAAATCGGTGAATATTAAAAATGAAACTAACATTCCTGTTCTTATGACATGTGATCTGGAGAGACGATGATTGTTTCAATATACAGAAAAAAAGAGGATAAGACAGTATTCCACATAAGAGAAAGCCAATAAAAGAGTACAGAGACCAGCACAGCCTATTCCAGCTGCTATCTGAATACAGTATGTGTGGTGTAGCTGGACGGCAAGGTTGTTTGTTAATATATTCTTTGTGCTCAGAGTTACCTTCTTTTCTCTGCCCAAAACCATTCTCTCTTGTTTAATCTGGAAAATTCTTATATCTATCTTTTAAGACTCATCTGTTCCCAGATATGCCTGGAATTTTCCGCTTAAGCACCTAATCCCTCCTCAAGGCTAAATTAGTTGATTCTACTCTATATCCTTTATTGAATTTATTCCACAGTAATTATCCATTTGTGAGTGTGTTTCTCCCACTGACTCCAAGGTCCTTAAGAAAGGAACTCTGTTTCATTACTTTATCTTCCATGCCAAGCACTGTTCCAGACTCATGGTATGTGCACAGTGAACATTTTTGAATAGCTAAGTACTACACCCCATTCACTAGAACAGGGTTTCTGACTGTAATCATTATTGGCATTTGGGGCCAGATAAATTATTTGTTGTGAATATCTGTCCAGTGCATTGTAGAATATTTAACCACATTCCTGGTTGTAGCAGTATGCCAGTAGTATCTCCCCGCCCCCGTTTTGGAAGCCAAAAAGTTTTCTAGACATTTTCCAATGTTCCCAGTGTCAGAATTGTCCCTATCTGTACCGTTAAGAACCATGACATTTTGTATAAACTGAACAATTCCAATGAATACAACATACAGATTGGAAAGGGTGGAATGAGACTGGTCATTTTTTCCAGTTTTCAAGTCTTATCAGAGGCGTTGCAATTTTTTTAAGTCCAGGCATTCCTAATCCTATACTAATTGTTGACTCAGATCCTATACTAAACATGATGCTTATAGGAGATGAAAAGATTACATGGAGATTTACATCACAGGTAAAGAAGAGAGACGTCTGCACTTGACCTTCCAGGCTACTCAAATTTCTGGTGGTACTGCAGTCTTGTTTTGTTTTGTTCTCAAGAGAAGGGAAGTAAGACTTTAAGATGCTGCTTTTATCAAATAAATAAGCTAGTATTTATTTATTTATTTTTCCAAAAATGTTAGACATAGCCGGGCTCGATGGCTCAGCCTGTAATCCCGCGACTTTGGCAGGCTGAGATGAGTGGATTGCCTGAGCCCGCGGGTTCGAGACCCGCCTGGGCAGCGAGACCTCATCTCTACAATAAATCAAAAAATCAGCCGGGC
>NW_007232434.1:90995-124734 GCF_000164805.1 Carlito syrichta
ACTAAAAAAAAAAAAAAAAAAAAAAAATGTTAGACACACTCTATGACCAAACTCCTAAAGTAGAAAAGGGTTTTTTTTAATAGTATGGCTTCTTGCATTTTAAATTATTTTTATTAGCAAAACATTATTCAATACTGGCAAATAAATTCTATGCATAGATAGCTAAGTAATGTCTTAGAAAGAGCTATTATTCTTTGAGAGATTTTTGAAATTTTATTGTACTGATTACATCTGATTTTCATTTTCTCTTTATTTTTTAGTGTGAAATGGCTCATATAAAAGATGCCTATATCATACATATTATATTTGTATGTTGGTGAAATAATAGTAGGAAAGTTAAAACCCATATACCAGTGGTCAATGTTTGGTAATGCCTGGCTATTTTTAATTTTTGCCATTTTGAAGTCTGTATAAAGATATTTCATATTCCTGATTGCTGTTGAAGTTGAACATCTTTACATATACTTTACTATCCATTTATATTTCCTCTCTGTGAAAACTCTTCACATTTATTGCCCATTTTAAAAGTTTTGGTATTTTTCTTAAAAATGAGTAGGAATTATTTATATCTTTATATATTCAGATACTAATATTTATCCATTACACGTGTATACCTGCCTGTTACAGATATATTGTTAGAGTTTGTGTTTATCTTTACTTTGTGGTATAACCAAAAGTTTTAAATTTTAACATCATCAAACACATCGATGTTTTTTATTTTTAGTAATTATTGAGATTTAAAGCTTCTTGCCCCAAGGTCATGAAGATATTTTTTGATATTTTCTTCTAGATGTTTTATAACTTATTTCCTGACATTTAAATGTTTAATCTTGTCTGGAATGATTTTTGTACATGGTTTGAGGTTTTACTTTTTCCGTTGCCTCAAATACCATCTTAGTAAGCCTACCCCAATCACCCTAAGTGAAGCTGCAGTTCCCTCACACACCTTGGGCATTCCCTCTTACCATGCTTTAACTTTCTCTCAACCATTCCTTACCACCTGTCATATTCATGTGTTAGTTCTTTAGTTATTGTCCCAGTACCATTGGCTTAATTCCCCCCTTATTTCCATACTGACTCCTTTGCCATCTCAGTAAAATATGACGTATATAGATGCTCCAATCTGGATTCTACTCTGGTTCACTGGACTCTTCTTTCATGATCCGTATATTTCAATGTCTGTCGCTGTGTCATCATCCCGTTGTCTTAATCACTACACATTTATAACTGACTTGATATCGTTGAACTAGTCTATCACTTTTTTTCTCAGAAGTGACTTGATTATTTTGGTCTTTTCAGCTTCTATCAAATATCAGAAATAGCTTTTCTAGTTCCCTGACAAACCCTGCTAAAATTTTTACTGCAATTCCATGATATCAACTTGGTGAAAATTGTCACATTTAATATATTTTACCTCTAGCCCAGTGAACATGGTATCTTTCTCCTTTTATTTAGGTCTTTTAAAAAATTATTTTAGGCCAGGCTCAGTGGCTCAGCCTGTAATCCCAGCACTTTGGGAGGCCGAGGTGAGAGGATTGCCTGAACCTAGGAGTTCGAGACCAACCTGGGCAACTTGGTGAAACCTCATCTCTACAATATATCAAAAAATTCGCCAGCCATGGTAGTGCACATTTGTAGTTCTGGCTACTTGGAAGGCTGAGGTGGAAAGATTACTGGCACCCAGTGGGTCAACGCTGGGGTGATAGTGAATGAGCCACTGCACTCCAGCCTGGGTGACAGAGTGAGACACTGACTCAAAAAAAAATTAGCACAGTTTATTCATAAAAGCATTGTAGCTGTTTTTGTCAGTCATACATAGATACTTTTTATATTTGTGTTGTAGGGTAAATATTTATTTTTAAACTGCATTATGTATTTGTTGCTGGTATGTCAAAATACAAAGGACTTTTGTATGTTGGTCTTATATAAAATAATATTTCTAGACTAAGTTATTAATTCTAATAATTAGCATGAAAGTTCTTCTGCACTTCTTAAAATTCAGGGTCTCACTCTGTTCCCCAGGTTGGAGTGTCGTGACTCACTGCATCCTCGACCTCCTGGGCTCAGGTGATCCTCCTGTCTCAGCCTCCCAAGTAGCTGAGACTACAGTCATGTGCCACCACACTTGGCTAATTTTTAAAATTTTTTGTAAAGATGAGGTCTTGCTATGTTGCCTAGGCTGGTCTCAAACTCCTGGGCTCAAGCAATCTTCCTGCTTTGGCCTCCAAAATACTGGGTTTACAGGCATGAGCCACTGCGACTGGCCTTTTAAAAAATTTTGCATGAGGACATAACATTGTATTCAAGTAATGATAATTTGGTTTCCTCCTTTCCAACTCTAATACCTTTTATATTTTCCTATCCTTACAATTTGAGCTAATACCTTCAAAACCTTGTTGTATAGAAACATTGATGGTAGGTATCTCAATTTTATTCATGGCATATCCTACAAGTCTTTACCTACTCTATTTAAAATTACAAATACTTAAACATTCCAGGCCTTCCTACTCCTCTTATCTGTTTATTAGTTTCTGTAACAGTTATTACCACCTGACAAAGCCATATTTTCTTTATGTGTTGGCTTATTATCTATCTGCCACCATCATGAGGCATGAATTGGATTTTTACCTGAGTTATTTTGAACAAGTGATTGAATAAATAAAAATATAAATAACTATATAGTATGCTGCTAAATTCTTTATTGTTCACTTAGTTTTACCATTACTTCTCTAAGGATTTTCAAGTATACTATCCTGTAATCTGTAAATAGAAATAATTTAAGTTCTTTTCCAATTCGTATGTTGTTAATTGTTCCTGCTTGTCTAAGAACTTTGGGTAATGAATACCATCAGTATAATGCTAAATAATAGTAAAGATAGTGGTCACCCTTATTCCTGTCCATAATAAGAATTATTCTATTTCTTTATTAAATAAAAGTCTGGTTTTACTTTAGGATTTATTGTATGTGTGAGTATGTGTGTGTGTGTGTGTGTGTGTGTGTGTGTGTGTGTGTGTGCATTATGTACTCTAATCAATATCTAATTAATTATATATCACTAATAATATCTAAAATACATAGTGAATTTTATATATGTTATCAAATTATCAAATCACATATAATTTACAAATTATATACAACCAATATAGAGTCTATAAATAAATATATAATTGTGTATGTATAGCTAATAATTTATTAGATATATACTATTATATATAACTTATGAATATATAAAATAAATATATGAATATATATAAAAGTAGTATATACTAATGTTCAGGAAGTATCTATACATTTCTATGCTCTCACAAATTTATTAAAATGGTTGTTGAATTTTTTTCATCATACACTTCAGCTTCTATAGAGGGAATCATATTATTTTTCTCTGGAAAATCCTACTGTTGTGATAAATTTCTTTTTTTTTTTTTGAGTTGGAGTCTCACTCTGTTACCCAGGCTGGAGTGCAGCAGCATGCTCACGGCCACCACAGCCTTGACCTGCTGGGCTCAGGAGATCTTTCCACCTCAGCCTTCCAAGTAGCTAGAACTACAGGTCACACGTCGTCAAACCTGGCTAGATAAATTTCTTAATAGTGAACTATCTTGTATTACTGACATCAATCCTACCTAGTCATTCTGTGTGTGTGTGTGTTTAATGAGGTATTATGGTTTGCTAATTATTGTTTATTTTGCATTAATGTTATAAGTGATATTCATCTTTAATTTTTTGTGCTGTATTTTTCAGGATTAAGTGTCAATGGTACACTTGTTTTTATCAAAAGAATTTGGAAGTTTTTTCCACTTTATACACTCTGAATAAATTTATGATGCGTTATTTCTGCCTAGTCCCTAGAATTTGATAGAAGGCCAGTGTGAGGCCATTTACATCTATTGCTTTTTGTGAAGTTCTTCTTTGATTTTTTTTCTCTTTCTTCTGCAGGAAATGATCTTTGTAAATTTCTGTTTCAATTTTCATAAGTTGTATTTTCCTGAGAAATTATCCATTTCACTTAGGTCTTCAACTTATTCAGCATAGAACACTACTCTCTTATTATTTTAAATTTTAAATTTTGATCAGTAGCTATTTTCCCATTGTCATTTTTTTTTTTTTTTTTTTTGTACAAACTTAAGGTTCCAGGTGCAGTTTTGTTACATGGTTATATCATGTAGTGGTGAAGTCTGAGTTTTTTTAGTGTAACCATCACCTGAATAAGGTACATTGTATCCATTAAATTCTCATTCATTACCTCCCCATCTTCCCATACTTCTGAGTCCCAACTGTCTATTGTTCTACATTCTATGTTTATGTGTATACATTATTTAGCTCTTACTTTTTTTTTTTTTTTTTTGAGCTGGAGTCTCACTCTGTTGCCCAGACTGGAGTGCAGTGGCTGCTCCCGGCCACGGCAGCCTCGACCTGCTGGGCTCCGGTGATCCTTCCGCCTCAGCCTTCCGAGTAGCCAGAATTACAGGCATGTGCTACCACGCCCAGCTTTTTGTGTAGTATCTGGCTTTCTGTTTGAGTTATTTCACTGAAAATAATGAACTCTGGTTCTATTCATGTTGCTGTAAAAGATATGTTTTCATTCTATTTATGGCTAGGTGGTATTTAATTTCATATATATATAGAGAGAATATATATATATATATATATGAAGTATATATATATAGTTTCTTTATCCAATCATTCATTGAATACTCAGATTGATTCTGTATCATTGCCATTATGAATAGTGCTGTCATAAATAAATGAGTGCACATATCTTTTTAATGTAAGTTTTTATTTTCCTTTGAGTAGATACTCAGTAGTAGGTTCATTGGATTGAATGGCAGTTCTAGTTTTAGTTTTGAGAAATATCCATAGAGGTTGTACTAATTTACGTTCCCACTCACAGGATACTGTATAAGCATTCCCTTTCTACACATCCTTGTCAACATCTGTTATTTTTTGACTTCTTATCAACAGTCATTCTGACTGGTTTAAAATGATATCTCCTTGTGGTTTTAATTTGCATTTCTCTGATGATCAGTGATGTTGAGCATTTTTCCATATGCTTGTTGACCATTTCTCTGTCTTCTTTGAAAAATGTTTGTTCATATGTATGCCTACTTTTTAATGGGATTGTTTGTTATTGCTCTTGAGTTGTTTGAGTTCCTTGATTCTGGATATTAGTCCCTTGTTGGTTACATAGTTTGAAATATTTTCTCCCATTCTGCAAGTTGTCTGCTCACGTTGTGGATTATTTCTTTTACAGTGAAGAAGTTTTTAAATTTAATTAAGCCCTATTAGTCTACTTTTGTTTTTATTGTTTGTACTTTTGAGGTATTAGCTATGAATTATTTGCCTAGACCAAGATTCAGAAGAGTTTTTACTAGATTTTCTTCTAGTCCCCTTGTCATTCTCATATTGTATACATATTTGGATTTTCTTCCCTTTTCTTGAATAATTTACATAGTGGTTTTGTTTATTTTTTTCGAAGAATAAAGATTTTTATATAATAAAATAATTTATTACTTTTATGTGTTTTTTCAACCTACTGCTCATGCTTTGATTTGATTTTAGTACACTTTTTTTTGACTTGGGCATTTAATTTACTTCTTTATATTTTATTTTTACTGATAGAGATGTTTAAGATTACAGGTATTCTCTTATATCTCTGCTTTAAGTTTATTCTACAGATTCATTCTTCAGAAATTCTGTATCTGGAATTTTCTTTTTAAATTATCTAATAGAAAGCTTTGAATATATATTATATAAAAATAATTGTGCAATGTAAATATGCATACTTATAGGTATAAGAACCCTTTATTTAAAAGTTAATTTTAAGTTCAGGCTTTCTGCATTGTAATCAGAGTTGTTTGTAATATTTCTATTTTAAGGGCTTGCTAATGTTTTCTATTTGGCCTAATACATTATCAGTTTTTGTGAATGACTCACACACATTTAAGACGGGTGTATAATTTGTTATAAGAAATAATTGTCCAATCTTGATACATAAGATTTACCTTATTATTTGCACAGTATAGATCGTCTATATCCTTACTTATTTGTTATCTATTTTACCTATTTGTACTGAGAGTGGTATGTTATAGTCTTCTATTATGTTTTTAATTTCCTTGTATCTTCTGGAGTGTTTGCTTTTTGAAGATGTTGGCTCTGTTACTTATTGATATTTATAACTATTACTCCTTTACTGTAAGTTGTGACTTTAGTCACTTTAAGCATTAGAGAGTATTCTTAATAATTTTGGCCTGAATTCTGCTTTTTCTTATATCGATATTGCAATTCCTACTATCTTATTGTTTCATTTTCCTGATTTATCCTTTCCCAATACTATAATTTTAGGCTTTGTGAATCACTGTATGTTAAGTATGTCCCTCTATAGAACAAAAAGTCAGTATTTGCTATATGAGCCAATTTGAAACTTTTTTTTTGTAATCAATGATTTAAACTCATTCACTTTTTTTGATATGGTTGACACATTAGTATCAATTTTGTATATAAGTTATGTTGTAGTTACTATATGTATTTTTTATGTATACTGTTCTCTATTAGTGTTTTATTGCTATTTTAAAAAAATTACTTAGGTGTTTTTAAAGTGGGTAATTTTATTCTAGTGGTTACCCTTGCATTTGTTGTTTTTAGTGACCATATATACTTTCTCATAAATTACCTTTTACTATATGGAATATAAATCTCATATGATATCCTTTGACTCTCATCTCTTACCTATAAAAATCAATGAGTTTATTCTGTTTTATCTGCTGTTTAATTTTTTTCACCCTTCTAAGTAATTTGGTCTTTTGCCTGATTACCCTGAATATTTTTGTCTTTAAATTCTGTTTTCCTAGGACACATAGAGTTTATTACTTCTGAGTTTTTGAGGAACACAGTGGGGCCATTGAATATGTAAAAATAAGATTTTTTTAGTTCTGAAAAGTTTTCTAAGATTATGGTTTTACTTACCAGTTATATTGGCATTGTTTTATTTTTATTCTTCAGGGACTTCAGTTATTTGGTCGTTGAATTTTCTTTGCATGTCTTCCATTTTAACCATTTTCCCTTTGGCTCTTTTACTTATTACTTTATATCATTTTATTATTTTGACTATTTTCCTGCTTTTCTTCAAAGTCCCTTATGAAATCTATATTACAATCTACTATACCTTGGGTATCCTTTAATTTATTTTTTATTTCTGAGATAGACTTGTCTTTTTCTTCAGTTTCTTTATTGAGCTCAATCAACTATTACTCCTGTATTTGTTATAAAATTTCTGATTCTAAATATATCTATATCTATAGTTATATTTATATTTACATGTCTATGTTTAATCTCCAAATGCTTGTTGGAGAATTTTAAAATTAAACTTGAAGTTAAGCTAAACTAAAAGTTATGTTAGACTATTCTGTTTTATGAGTTTTTTTTCCTAGATTTTCGGCAAAGAGCTTTTCATCCTGAAGTATTTTGATTGAAAATTTCTGGGTTTTTTTCTTCCACTAGCTTTGTATGGAGTTGAATTAATTTTTTTTGTCCTACTCCTAGACATGTTGGGGGGAAGAGTCCTTAGTCCAAAGACCCTCCTTTTGTCAGTATTTTGAGATCAATCAACTTAATTGGTACTATCAGTGGTAGGAGCGAGGCAAAAGACGGGCATGCCTTGTTTTTGTTTAATTTCTGAAAAATCTCCAGTTTTCTCCTCTTAATTTCATCTTTCTCATTTCTGCTACATCATCAGGACATACTTCTCTCACTACTTTTATGACTCTTTCCAAGAAAAAGCTATGATTTTCAAAGCTGCTGTTTTCTTCAACTACTCACTTTTAAACCTCTTCCCTATAGCCAGTGTTGTGAACTACCAGATACCAGGTGTGAAGTCTTGCCACTTAGCATCATACTTTCTTTTCCTGGGGTCTGTGCCTTGTCTATGTGCTCCACTTCTTCCTGTCATCTCTCAAGCTTCTTTTTTTCCTACTTTATGTACCCAGAGGCTAATAGTTGTTGTGTCATGAGGTCTGTTACATGTGGTGTATATTATATTTCTATTTATAGATAAGTTGATGTTCATGGTATTTTCTTTTTCCTGGTAAAGCTAAAGTCTTCAGTCATTTGCAATTTTATTTTCACTCTTTATTGATAATATCTTATTTGGAGTGGACTTGCAGAGAGATTCAGGATTAGGAGGGCAACATAATCAGCAATATCTCACAATTTATTTGGAAAAAGAGCTTTGAATTGATCATTTTCTAGGTTGACCATATACTGTAAAATCACGTTGGAATTGTTTTCTATAGGTTTGTTATGTTTTGCATTTAAAAAATTGTTTATGTTGTATATCTGTAATTGAACTCAACACTTTAAATGAGAGCATCTTATATTTTTTATTTTCACCATAGTACCAGGTATAACTTACACATAACAGTTTCTCAATAAATATTAATTATTTAGTTGTTAAGACTATTAGTTATTGATATAAGCTTATATTTTATATAAGAAATTGTAAGCAAAACATTTGAGTAATATATGTCTTTTAAAATTTTCTTACATAGATAAGTGCTGAGAAATGTCTTCTAAACAGATGAAATATAGTCCAGTGTATTTTTAAAAAGCCATATTTTGAAGAAACTTGCATCTAAGAACACATTACCATGGAAAAAACCCTAGAAATAATAGAGACTAATTTATCTAATTCATATTTTTCTCAATACCTTCTCTGTACAAAGAAAAAAACAGAAAATCAAATGAAAACCCATACATTTTATTCTTTATTTTAACGTGTGTAAAAATTAAAGCAGCAAACAATAAGAAAATATACCACATTATTTTAATCGCTGCTATTTATTAATTCATTTAATTTAAATGCAAATTATATGTTTTAATAATCATAAATTGCCTGGCATCAGGTTGTTCCTGGTAATGAGCAGTTCGAGAGATGGCACTTTTTTGAAATTCTAATAAAGCATTCCACGGAGCCTTCTTCTTTTGTGAACATGGCTGTCCCTTGAAACATCCTGAAATACAGAGCTAAAATGATTTAAAACCTCAGAAGGTTTTTATGGTTGGAACAGGAAGCCACTCTTGGTTTCATGGATAGATCTGAACATTGAAGTTAAGAAGCAATTTCAAATCAATCTGTAGAAAGGTTTTACTTCTGATCATGAGCAAACAGAAACCTTTTCTCTAGTAGGTGCCAGGAGTCATGTGATGGACACTAATGATGTCTGCGCCTTTTGTCGTCTGTCAGGGACAAGTCACATTTATTTCCACACAGACAGTAAGAACATTTAATGAAACAAAACAGCATTATCGAGCTCCAGGTTCCCAATTCTCTTTGGTCCTAGAAATGAGGCACTAGGTTCATTAAATTGTGGCTTGTGGAGGTATACCACAATTATAGTCTCTTGAATCAAAAATTATAATAAAATCTTGAGGCAAGGCCCTAAAATATACTAACCTTCCTATTTCCATTTCAAAAGTTCAAATCATTTAAGCAAATATCACAGGTTTAGTTCACATATATTCATGTATGTATGTGTTTACATATATAATGCTTTATTATTCTTTCATATACAATCATATTTTCATTATAGAGAAATAAAAAACTAATAAGAAAAAATAAATCCAAATCATATTATTCAGCTATATCTTCTGATAATATTTATATATCAAGCCCAGAATTTATGAAGCACTCATATTTATATAAAAATATGCAAATTATTTGCATTCCATCGTCTACCAAGGATCACAATAATACCCAATTTTTTGCTGCCTTAAATAAAAATGATGCATAAATACAGGTAGACCCAGGCCCTTGTGTGTCTATATTCTTTCTTATCTCTTCACTTACCTAACAAATGTTTATTGAGTTTCTACTACATGCAGGGCACTTTTTAGCAACTGGAAATACAGCCATGAACTAAAATTAATAAAATCTCTGTACACAAAGAGCTCACATTCTAGAGGAATAGGTAAAAAGTGAAAAATACATACAAATAGACAAACATAATATTCCAGGTAACGAGAAGTGCTATGGAGAAACAGAAGATAGAGAAGGGGGAGAATGAGTGTCTCCATTCATTTCATTTACTCTGCCAAAGCCATAATTCAGACTTCTCTCGATTTCACCAGATGTGCTTTGACCTCAGGACCCTTACACTGACTATTTCTTCTATATTATGTGCTCTTTCACCTCTTTCTAAACTTTGCTCAAATGTTACCTTCTCATTGAGCTGCTACCCTCTTTACTCTATTTAAAATTTTAACCTGATGTCTTCTGTCCTGCCCAAGCACTTCTAAGCCACTTGCTTATTACCTTTGAACATTCTGCGTATTTTACTTAGTTATTATGCACATGGTCTGTTTTCAGTCTCTCTGCACTGGAATAAAAGATTCATAGGAAAGAGATTTTTGCCTGGTCACTATTCAAAGTGCTGAAACTAGTGTCTGGTACACCGTAAGTGTTCAAAAAATACCTGTTAGATGATTAAAGTAGAGATGTTGAATAGGTGACTGAATATCTAAGACTCAGGTTTTGGGGAGAAGTTCAAGCTGAAAATACAATTTGGGAGTCATATAGGGTGACATTGTAAGCCATTCAATTGGAAGAGCTAGTCTAGAGAATGAGTAAAAATAATTAAGAGGAGGGATCGTAGGAGAAAGCCCTTTGGACATATCAATGTTAGAAAATCAGTAAGATGAAAAAGATCTAGGAAATAAGGTGAGAAAAGTGAGCAGGAAGCAAACTAATTGAGTATCAAGCAAAGAAAGTGTTTCCATAAAGTACAGGTTAGCAAATTTGGAGAATTTGTTTTTTTGTAAAAGATAAATAACCAAAATCTCTTCAGTTTTGCCATGCTTACAAGTACTATACTACAAGATAGCTTCTGTAATCCTGAGTTGTAAAAATATTTTTATTGTAACTCTGATCTCATTACTAAGTATTATAAAGATTCTAATTTTTATAAAATTAGCCACACGCAATGCTGTAGCACATAAATTGCAGTGCAGCCCAATAAGTGAACAGAAAACATCCTGAATATCTTAAGGTACAAAACCTCCACTTTAGAAACAATTGGCCTAGAAAATAAGATTCAAAAAGACTTAGGATTCAGGTCCACCAAAGAAGAATCCATTACCTTCTTTCTCTGTTCTCTTCCTCTTTTAATGTTTTCTACTTCTACCAAGGGCACATGTTTCTGGAAACTAATTCCTGTCTTGTTGAATGCATGCTGCTTGACAAGGCATCTCTGGGCGTGGTGCGTGTGGCACAGATTCTCTGAGAAGTAGATATCTTTTTCACAGCTCTCAATAACTGGACACTAAAATATAGAAACATATTTCCAGATATGTAAATTATAGTGGTTGTGTTTCTTCATTACTTTCAATGAGCCATTTATGTGTACATCAATACTTTTTTTCACATAATTTTATAATGTTTTAAGCATTTATTATGCATGACTTCACAGTTCTCTTACTACTTTGGCAGGGCTCACTCTGAAATAAAATTAACAATAATGATTATTAATAGCATTTTAATGGAGCATTATATTAACATGTGTGAAGATTGGGGCTTATTACTAATATTTCTTATATGATAATTTCCTTAACAGTTTTAGAATTTATTATGCCATTATATCGGCCTCTTTTCCTTGAGCATTGCTTGGGTTTACAACTACCAGAACCACTATGTTTAATTAGTGAGGAATAATAATGGAAACAGAAGGTATCATTTATTGAGCACTCCGTCACCCTAGGCCCATTGGTAAGCACTTCATCATTTTATTTGATCCTCACAGACCTGCAGAAAGCAGATAGTATTATTATCCTTCTCATTTTATATTGAAGAATCTTAGATAAGTAATTTTTTTCAAGGTCATAATCTGGAAATAATGAATCAAATAAAAATGTCTGACCCCAGAGCCAGTCTTTTAACTATGCTAATTTAGCTTCTAAATCACTCTTTTAGTAAAAGACATATTTGTACTCAAATATGTCATGCCACTTCCATTTAGTTTGCCAATTTTTATATTCAACATGTAAGGCCATGCTGTACTATGCCCTAGGAAAACAAAACAAAACAAAACAAAAAACCTAAATCTTTCCAAATAGAAAATGTATTAAACGCTCTGTGGTATGTATTATGCTTGCTGCATTTCCATAATGTTTTATTTGAGAAACATTAGCTTAAAAGAAAATGAGTCCGAGATGAGTTTTTGTTGTATAATGTTGGTTTCATTATGGGCTCACAAAATATATTATAAACAAACCATTCTAGACTCTTGCCTGGAATCAAGGTTTCTGACCTACTTTTGCATTTAAGGACTAAGTTTTCCCTCCTCCAGTCTTCCAAAATTTCAGTTCTTCATGACTCCTTAAAGATATCCAGGGTACACTGATGAACTGATATTGTTTCCTTAAAGTTCTAAATAAATAATATTTGAACATTCAGACAATTGAGACACAAAGTCTTACAGTCTTCTTATGGATTTTGGGCTTCAATTTTCTCTGATCTACATTTTTCTTGCCTTTCTTATCTAAAGGATGATCTAGTTGTTGAAGGCAGAAAAATCATCAGACCTTATCAGATCTGCTCTCTTCTTGTGTTCTGTCAGTATTATGTCATTGGACCTGAGCAACAGGCAAACCTGGACCCCCGCCCCCAACTCACCTTTTCTCTCCTTTGGAATGTATGAGGAGGGACTCCCCCCCGACACACACACAAAACAGAATTATTTTTTAGAGGGTGGGTCCCTTGTAGTAAAGGCTTCCCTCACTCAATAAGTGTTCTAGGAACCCATCGGCATTAGTATACCAGCCAGTATTGTTGTGAGAGGCTGCATTTGACCTGAGTAAATTTTTGGAGGAGATTCCTTCAATGTATTTGCCCATTTTATGATGGGTGGTTTACAAGCATACCTGCCCACACTGTGCTGAGTTTTGAGCAGTTTTTGACCAAAAACGGCATGACCTTCATGCCCCACCCTCCCTATTCAACCTGATCTTACCCCAAGCAACTTTTTTTTTGGTTTCTGCAGATGAAAAAAGTCCTCAGAGGGAAATGTTTTGCCAGTGAGGAAGAGGTGAAACACAAAAATGGCAGAAGTACTAAAAGGCATCCAAACTGACAAGTTCAAAAGCTGAAATGTATCTCAATAGGTGTATTGCATCAAAAGAAGAACACTTTAAAGGTGACTGAAGTTTAAACATGTAAGAAAAAAAGCACATTTTAAAATAAATAAATTCTGTATTTTTGGGGTCTCCCCTCTTAAGTAATGGAAACTTTTTTGTTGTTTTTGTTAATTTTCACACATTTCAATTAATTTGGAGGCTTAGACTCTCCATCGGTGTTCTTTAGAAATCCCTGCTACTTAGTATGTGCTCTTTGATATCTTTTTTACATTTAATTCTATTGGAAAGCTCCCCTTGAAGGTATTTGTAACTTCTAAGTTGATGATTCTGGATCATTTGAATTAGCAAAGTTTTTTGAAAATCTGATGGAAGGACTGGATATTTCTTCCAGGTTAATGCACCTATATATTCAATTTTCATTTAAATTCAGGGAGTTTTTAAACCAGTGACTTTCATTCAGAAACCTTTGTGGATAAATCTGATTAAAATTTCCATTATTAGAGATTTTTCCCATTTTCATCTTCATTTGGATTATCAAAATTTTATTAAGGCAATTTAATGTTTAATATAAATAATTTAACTTTAATAATTTTTGTTTAAGACTCTCACATTATGTGTTTGTACCTGTCTTTACTATGAATACTTTGAAGGCTGTCTTCATCAGATTTGGTTACTGCCTGTATTTCCTACCACAGGCCTTTCGTATTGTTGGTTCATTTAAGGTAGTGAGTGTAACAGAAAAGTTACAGGATTTTGAAATGTAATATTAATCAAGGTACTTGATATTTCTAAACTAGTATTCTCCTCTGCTAAATGTGCTTAGGATCTATCTACTTCACTGTTGCTTTTTGTTATTTGGCGAGTGGGGATTAGATGGGAATGTCAACTCCCAGGAGCAGGAATGTCCTGTTTTCTTAATATTGTTTCTTAGCACTTGGCTAGAATAGTGCCTGGCACATAGTAGGTGCTTAATGAATATGTATTGAATGAATCCATAATGTACACAAAATTCTTAGGAGATGGTACACCTTTAGTAATGATTTTTTTAAACATATTTTTTTATTTGAAAATTGTGGGGTACAGTTAAGGGTTAGGTATACAAATATGCATCGTTCAGATACCCTTGTTGATAAAGGGTGTCTCCCCGTCCTCAGGCAGTAATGATTCTTAATTACAATTATTACAATAATGTTTCAGAAATAAAATCACCACAAGGCAAGAATTCTCTGAAACATGCCTTATATCTGAATGTCACTTGCTGCAGGTTTTTAGCGCATTGAAAATTCCCATTGCCACTTCATTTTTGTCATCACTTCCTAAGAGATGCTTTTCTTGACAGAGCTAGCTAGTGTTCCTGTTCTTGTCCTATGCAGAACACTATACTGCCTTCCATAGTCTGAGTTTCTTCATAATCTGAAATGACTTTATTTATGTGTTTAATTTGCTCTTCATCTCTCCCCTGACTAGAGAGTAAATAAGACTTTTGAGATTAAGAACTTTGTCTTGTTCAGTGTTTTGTCTGCAGTGCCAGGCACATGGTAGGCACTCAACAAATATTTGTTCAAGAATGAAATGTGATGCTTCCTTCTCCTGGTACTAGAGTTTTCCTCATGCCTGCTAACACTTACAGATTTTAGTCTCACAGGACATGGTGCTCTATAGGTTTCCTCTATAGGGCATCCAAATTTATTCATCTTATTTTCTGGGGACAATCCCGACAACTTTTCAGATCCCGTTGCTCTCTGCTGTAAATGCCACTTAAAATCCTGTAGCAGACACTACGGGTTGCTAACCCAGCAGCCATTTTCCCCTTTATCCTATGAAACAGAACCCAAGTTTTATCCAGGCATCCATGCTCCTTCCCGTAGCTATTGCCAGATCCAACCTGCCCTACCAATCATATGATCTTATTCCCTTTTCTGGCAATTGGTTTCAAATGTGGGCATGTGACTCAATGTTGACCATCGAGATGTGTGGGGGATTTCCTGAAGTTTCTATGAATTGGTAACCACACAAACATACCACTATGTAAAATATAAGCTTCAGAGAGCTTTAGAGAGCACTTAGCATACAAGAGAGCAAGAGTGAGAGAAAGAGAAAAAAATGAACTAGAGAATGAGAGATTAAGAATGAATGAAAGAATGAGATAGAATCTAAAAGAGAACGAGAGTCTATGAAAAAGAGGAAATAAGAGTCCAAGAATAAGAGAAAAGTGTACATAAAGATCAGTTAACTGAAAATACCTAACTTGGTACTATTTTCCAAGAGGGTGAACAAATAATTTTTAAAAATCCTCTCCTGGTGAGTTAGCAGCAAGAAGTACTGCAGAAGCAATACATTCAAAGTGGATTTTTCTACCTGCTGCTTACCATAAAATGACTCTAATGAACTTTTGTTTCCTAGTTCATCTTAGAGACCTTAAATATGTCTTTAAATTATTTATTGCTAGAATTTAACAAACAAGCTATGTCTTAGGTACCCAGAATTATGGCATTTCTGGAGTAGTATTTATTGTTGTCATTGCTTGGTGATGCTGAGCAGCTATTTGCATGACATCATTGTACAATCCTGTGAAGAATGCTAGAGAATGGCCACAGGTGTCTGGCACATTCTGACTATGGCCAGGAGACCCATATCATTAAGATAATGACCAAGAGTCATCCTGCTTGGCTATGTGTTTGAAATGAAAACAAGAGCAAAACCAACACAAGTGCTGTTAATTTAAGGCACTTTCCTTCTATTTATTAAAGCTAATTGCAAGTCTGGCTTACAATTAACAGTTGCCAAAAGGATTAAAATGCCCATGGCACTTGACCTAACAGAGTGTCCATGGCATTGCACTTCGATTTAATATTTCCGGGAATGGATTTCATTGCTTGTGATGTTATGGTTAGAAATAGTCCTACTGTAAAATAAGTATCAGCAGTATCTTGGCAATGCCAAAGAAATTTATGATTTTTATGATAGTCTATACTGGTGTCTAGCATTAAAGCAATGCAGCTGGAGGCTAATTAAAGGATGCAGGTAGAATGTTCCATCCTGTAAGAGGGAGGTTGCCTGTTCCCTCACCGGCTGCTGGCTGTAGCTCTCATAGTGATAGCATGTTGTTGCCAGTGTTGCCACCTCATTAGAAAATTAGCTTTTAATTAACTTTGGAAGCTGTTGCATGGCTTTTGATAGAGGCATACATTTGTACACATCTTGTTGCAGAATAAAACCGCCCCTTCGTGTTTCTAATGGGCCTCTCCTGCCTTGCATAAAAGCAGCATCTAACCGCTTGCAGGCAGTCACTCCATGGGTAGCAGTGGCCACGCAGCTCCAGCCTGCTCCCAATTACAAAGAGATGTCCTCTAGTGCCCTCGTGAGAGACCCCTTACTCCAAGGCCACTTGAGACATTAAGCAGCAACAGAGAGGACCACAATCCCAGATGCTCCCCTTTCATTCTTCTGACCCCCAACCTGGCTTTAATGGCACGTAGTCTGGGAAGAATGTGCCTCACCTCATTTTTATATTTAAACATCTCTGCCTGAGCACAGTGGTGATAAACCCACAGACAAGATAAATAGCTAGATTATCACTCTTCTCCCCAGGGAAAAGTCGTGCTGTCAATTAGGCTAATGGGGGTTCCCGGTTCAGCTTTGGCATGCCCTCACACCAGGGAAGGCTTTTTGCCCTGGATAGCTGCAAAGCCTAAAGATGGATTTGAAAAGTGGCTACAACCCTAGGGTGGCCAGCCAGCAAAACGATAGTCAAGAAGCCCAATGATTAATCACCTGACACAACAATGGAAGGGCAAGGAAGATGAGGCCCAGGAGACCAGATCTTTTGAGCTTTATTATAATTATACATCGCCTCTTTCAATTCTATTTGGTGGCTTAAAAGGAGATATGGATGCTCTCTGTTTAAGAAGTAAGGCTCCATCCTTTACTAAAAATAAGAGTTCTTTTGTCATACTTCTTCAAAGCACTTACTCTGACATCTCATTTGATCTTATTACCAGTCTCTGAGGGACTTAGGGCAGGTGGCATTTTTCTCATTTTGCAGATGATGGAGTTGTGCAACACAGCAGAGGTTAGTAATTTCCCTGTGATCACACAGCCAGCTGGTGATGGCACCAGAATAGAATTCAAATAATCTAACTATCCCAAATCTTTATTTATGGTTCTTTACTGCATCATACCTCACCCTCCAACTAAAGAAATTATAACCTGCAAACACTATATTTTTGTAAGTTTTATCTGTTATGTGGTTATATGCATAGGAAACAAACCTAGAAAGTCATTCTCCCTGAAAAATATAGCCTGCTAAACAGTGAAATAATTTATTTAATACAAATTTGGAAAGCATAGTGTTAGCCCTGATTTTTTTCTACAGTTGGAGGGATATAGAGATGACATTTATTTCAGATACCAGCAGTGACAGTCTATGCAATGTTAGTATTTTCCATTCAAAGACCGGTTCATGGCAATGTGGAGACTGGATTATGAATAGGTTGACCAAATACTCTGTTTTGCCAGGGCCCGTCTCAGATTTCAGCAATAGTCAAAGCATTCCATTAGTTTTAGCATTTATCCTGAATTTAAATGGCCCCATTGAATAGTTAATTTTATGTCACCCCTAGTTTAAATCAAAGATTATCTTCTAGCTATATTGTCCCACACAGGATCCCACCCATCCACAGCATAACTTTGGGAAATCCTCAAGAAAACTTTATCAGTCATATCCTTGCAGTGTTTTCCTGTGCAGATAATGGTGGCGATAAAGATAACAGTTACTGGCCATTGGCCCTATGCCAGGTGCCATGTTTCTTGCTTTACCTCTATTATTATCTCTTTTAACTCAGTCCGAAATCCTCTGAGATGGTTACCATTATTGCCCATATCTTACATAAGAGGAAACTGAGGTTCATGATGATTAAGTAACCTGCTCAATCCAATAGCAAGTAAGTGACAAAACCAATATTTGAGCTTAAGTATTTCTGGCTTCAAAGCCTGGACTTTGTTTTTCTTATATTTTTAAATTTTTTAAATTGTGGGGTACAATTCAGGGTTAGGTATACAAATACTCACTATGCAGGCACCCTTTTTGATGATGTGTGCCCCCACTTCCCCAGGTAGATTCCCACTAGTGCCAATCCTGCCTCTCCCCGCCCCCCCCACCGCCGCCCTGCAGTTTCCCACTACTGTCCATCCTTTTCTTATAGTATTATGATAGATGTTCAAGGTCCACTTATGAGTGAGAACATGTGATACTTAGTTCTTTGTTTCTGGGAAAGATCATTCAGTATTGTAGACTCTAAATCCATCCAGGTTGCTGTGAAGTTCATGATTTTGTTCTTCTTTATGGCTGTGTAATAGTCCATTGTGTATATGTACCACGTTTTTTTATCCAGTCCCCTTTTGATGAGCAGCACAGTTGGTTCCATGTTCTTGCTATTTTGAACAATGCTGCGATAAATATACATGTACAGGTCTTTTTTATAGATTGATTTGAGTTTTTCCGGTTATATTCTCAGTAGGGGGATTGCGGGGTCACATGGAAGGTTGATTTTTAGAACTTTTAAGAATCGCCATACTGTTTTCCAACAGAGGCTGTACTAGTTTACTCTCCCACCAACAGTGTAGAAGTGTTCCCTTTTTGCCACATCCTCTCCAGCATCTTTTATTTTTTGAGTTATTGATGATGGCCATTCTGACTGGAGTTAGGTGGTATCTCAGTGTAGTTTTAATTTTCATTTTTTTGATGACTAGTGAGGCTGAACATTTTTTCATGCATCTGTTAGCTGTTCATATGTCTTCTTTTGAGAACTGTCTATTCATATCTTTTGCCCACTTTGTAATGGGGCTGTTTGTTTTTTTCTTTTCGGCATGTTTGAGTGCCTTGTAGACCCTAGATGTTAGGCCTTTGTCAGACATACAGTTGGCAAATATTTTTTCCCAGTCTGTGGGCTGTCTCCCTGCTCTCTTGATGGTTTCTTTGGCTTTGCAGAAGCTTGTCAGTTTGATGGGGTCCCACTTGTCTATCTTATCTCTTAAGGCATGGACACTTGGGGTTTTGATCAGGAATTGGTTGTCAGTTCCAATTTCCATAAGGGTGTCTCCTGTATTTTCTAAGGTTCTAATAGTTTGAGATTTTATGTTTAGGTCTCTGACTCATTTAGAGTTGATTTTTGTGTATGGGGCTAGGTAGGGGTCCTTTTCAATCTTCTGCATGTGATCAGTCAGTTTTCGCAGCACCATTTACCGAATAGGTTCTCCTCTCCCCAGTGGTTGGTGGTGGAGGTTTTGTCAAAGATGAGTTGGTTGAGGATTTGCTTCTGTAATCTCAATTCTATTCCATTGGTCTATATGCCTGTTCTTGTACCAATACCAGGCCGTTTTGATTATTGTAGCTTTAAAATAAAGTTTAAAGTATGGGAGTGTGAAACCTCCTGCTTATTTTTCTTTTTTTTGCTGAGGATTGTTTTGGCTACTCGTGGTCATTTATGATGTTTCCATATGAATTCCTGTATTGCTGTTTCTAGGTCTGAGAAGAATGTTGCTGGTAATTTGATGTGTATTGTGTTAAATCTATTGATTGCCTTAGGTAGACTGGACATCTTAACAATGTTGATTCTTCCAATCCATAAGCATAGAATATTTTTCCACTTGTCTGTGTCATCTTTGATTTCTTTGCACAGTTTTTTGTAGTTTTCATTGTAACGGTCTTTCACGTCTCTGGTTAGGAAGATGCCAAGGTATTTCTTTTTGTGTGAAAGCCTGGACTCTTAATCACTATGATTTTCCAGAATAAGCAAAATCTCAATCCAGATCCTCAGGCTGTTCTCCAGAGTATTTGGCTCCTATAAATTATGAAAAGCCATGGTATTGTCTGAGACTTCCTAGGCTGTTTTTACTAGTTTTACCTAAATTATTACTTCTCATAAAATGTATATTCCTAAACCTTTCCTCAAAGATTCTGATTTAGTGGAATGTAGAAATTTCCCTTTTAATAAGCCCTGCAGGTGATTCTGAGCCTAGTGGTTTCTCAACCATACTTCAAGAAACACTGACCTACATAGTTCTAAGTATTTATCGTGTGTAAACATTTGTGTCTGAGTAGGATGAGAGAGTCATGAATAGATCATCTATTTCACTGAAAACTCCTGAAATGAAGAACAAAAATAACAGTGTGCATTAGGCACCTACTTTGCGCTAGATACTTTTCACATATTTTATTGCATTTAATCTTTATAAGAATCCTTTTAGGTGTGTACGTATGTGTGTGTGTGTGTGTGTGTGTGTATTCATTTTACCAATAAGAAAATTGAGACTAGGACAAGTAAAATATCTTTTGCTAAATTATATGTCTCAGTGGTGGTGTAGTGATACAAGCTTGGATAAATACACTTTAAGTACTTGATATTTATTCATATGGATAGAGATAAACACAATTTTAATAATAGTTATACTTACTACATTTATAGTCTGGCGGTTTTTGTTTTCTTCTTTATGCCTCTGTATTTTCCAAATTACCTTCAATGAGTGTTTTTTAATGATTAAAAAACTGTAGTAGTGTAAAAATATTATTCCTCGTTATTTGGCTTTTCCAGCAGCAGGCTCTGATACAAGGATTTGAGCACAATTTGGTGAATTGGGAGGTAATCACTGGAAACACTAGTAGAGAGTGTAGAAATGAGACAAGAAAGCACCGATGTCCACATAGGGTGTTAATGAGCAGATCACTATTGTGTGCAACTGGAACTAAATGCTGGCTAGAGACCTCTGGAAAACCATATAGAACACTATTCAGGGTGATCAAATCTGAGAGCTAAGAAAGTAAAGGTATTAATCCTATTTTTCTCCTCATCTATTTTCTTCTTCAGCCCTTCCAGTCTTTCTTGTCCATGAGATGAGAATGTTCTTGTGATCAGAGAAAGCCCTTGGGCAAAGAGATGCAGGTGTTTGCCATAAAAAGTCATCAGAGTGGAGGAGTACAGATAGAGTTGGATGCATTATTAAACAAAGAAGGTGGAGCCCTAGTAGCATTACAAACTAGTGTGTCTTCTGGCCAGAGTTGCAGTTAGACTTTAGATATTTCAGATGCTTCCTGCCTCCTGATTTAGTCGCTCTGCTTGTATTAAAATAGACTTAGTTTAACTTAGACTCGGATTTATATCTATATTATAGCCTATACGTAGGCTTATTTTTCTGTTACTAAAAGTTTTATTTTTACTTTCTGGTTGAAAAGCAGTTTGTTTTTGGAAAGTATTATCTTATTACATCGTGTTGACTTTTCACTTTCAGCATTCAGGACAAACTTACATTTGGATTTCCAGGTCTCTGAGGACCATCGGGTAATTAAACAAGAGAGATCTATAATGTGGAATGTGGTGTTTCTTCCTCATGGAAGAGAGGTGGGAGATCTGTGCTGCATTCTCTATCAGACACTCCAAAAGAAAACTCAGTCTTACTCATACAATGAACTGACAGGTAAGACCTGGGAGCCCCCATCAATCACACCTAAATCACCTGAAATGCTTCTATTGCTCTCTGGGGAGCATCAGTTCAGCAGGGGGTTGCGTCCAAAGGGCAGTGAGGAAATAACCTTTGCTAATTGAGTCTTTCCTGAGGGGATTTGTCAAATTTGTACAAAAGGCAGCGTCCCTATGTTTCATGGTAGCCCCAAATCTGAGAGGGCTTGCACATTAGGTTTTTTACATATTCCAAATATGGAGAGATATTGGTTTATTAAATTTACGGGAGGGTAACAATGGCAACTGGTAGGTGAAAAAAAGAATCCACACCTCAGGACAGGACTGCAAGCAGTTTTATAATCAAGCAAATTAATCATTCAAATTCCTATACCGTGTTTACAACTGTATTGATTTAAGGGTGCCACCCACACTGTGCTCAACTCTGCTCAATTACCTGCACCCATGACTTGTTAACCCCTTGACTCTTTCAAGGGAACATGCATATGCTGCAGAGACCATCTGCAGGCCAGGGACTGCTTCCTGGGGGAGGTGCAGAAAGAAGCCAGATATTTTCATATATTACATTTAATCTTTACAAGAATCCTGTTAGGTGTGTATGTATGTGTGTGTGGGTACACATTTTACCAATAAGAAAATTGAGATTAGGACAAATAAAATGTCTTTTGCTAAATTATATGTCTCAGTGGTGGTGT
Organism: Carlito syrichta; assembly: GCF_000164805.1. Lineage (NCBI taxonomy): Eukaryota > Metazoa > Chordata > Mammalia > Primates > Tarsiidae > Carlito > Carlito syrichta. The sequence goes on from NW_007232434.1 coordinate 113,288, forward strand.
AGTGATACAAGCTTGAATAAATACACTTTATAGGATATAGATATAGGAGAAAGAGCCAATATCTGAATAATTGCCTCACTCTCTAGTTTTTTCTCCAGGAAGTGACCAAATGTATGAACAAGAGGAGTCACAGATATCAGGTCACCATCATGTCCCTAGATGTATTTACTACCCACACAAATCCTCATCAAAGTAAACTCTGGACTGTGTAATAAGAAAGAAAGGCAACTCCATCTCTTCACTGTTACAAGAAATTCAAAGATAGTCAAATACTGAAAATTATCACTTTTAAAAAGCTTATTTATATGGAGATTGAATGATAGTACCAAACGCACGTATTGTCTTGAGTTGTACCACAGGAAGTGTTTATCTCTCTTCCTTCATTCTGTATTTTGGCCAAAGGCATGTTGTATGGAAACAGTCCCCTTTGTTAATCTCAGGCACATCCTTCCTTTGAGATCCCCAGAATCACTAATTCAAACATTTTCTTCCTGCAATACCTTCTCTTCTCCAAAATCTCTTGGTTGATCTGCAAGGGGGAAGAGTCAGATCCTTAAGATAATATATATATAATATATATTTTATATATATATATATTATGTACACACATATATATAACAAAGTCTAAATGTAAAGATTATATACCAACACTTAAAGTATAATAAATCACAGGTGTAGATGAGAAACCCAAAGCTAGAAGAAGAGGGGATAGAGACTAGGTCTTCAGATTCACCCTCAAACCTCGAGCTTCTCAGCTATCTCAATCTGGACTACACTCCACAGCAGTGTCACTATTGCTCTTGGTAGGGACCCAGTGGTTTTCTTAAGAGGAGTCCCCTATCTTAATCCTACTAATAAGGGCTTTTTTCAGTGAGAAAAGTTACTTCCAATTTTGTGTCCTGGAAGCCTTCTTACCCTACACCAAATCTTCCAAGACTCTCTACCCAATTCCTCATTCCAACCCAGCTAATAATGACTTCTCGCATGACAGCAACTGTGATCTACCCTTTGCCATTTGTGGTTTCTCCAAAAAATCTTGTGAAGATTTTATGCTGCTAAATCTTGAGTTTTTTGTTTTGTTTTGTTTATTAAATAGATACACAAATAAATGTGCTATTTCCTTACAATTTTCTTTTGAATGGTGTTAGGTCACACGTGGAGGGAGGAGGGCAGGGTAAGCATGGTCAGTAATCTGGTGGAACGTGAAAGATGCAAAGAATTGCATAGCAGTTAGAATGGAAAATATAGTTTATTTAAAAAGTAGATTAGAGGCGAGAGAGAGAGAGAGAGGGAGACAGGAGATTCACTTTCCCAAGGTAGGGGAGCAGGCCAAAGCTTAGCAAAACATGGCGGCCATAGCTCAGCAAACACATGGCCTGGCCAGTGCTTAGCAAAGCAATGGGAAATGGCTGCTTGAGGTTGAATTCTTATCCACCTTCCCTTTGATGGGGGCAGGTCATTAAGGTGATTGGGTGATGGTGAACTTTTTCATGTCATCATGAATGGGCAGGTGAGCACAGGTATTGACATCAAGTGATGGACGGCAGGCAGATGGGTTAGCTAGTCACATACTTGCTGCCGTGTTGATGGGATCTGTTTGTGTCATGAAGGTCATGAAGGACTGATTAGGTTAATTTGTTTCTTATGGGTGGAGGCAAATACTCAGAATAGAAAAGCTAATTAATACAAAACAAACTGGGGAGGGGGTTTTAAAACAATTATCAATAGCTACCTCTGAGAAATCAGTTCTGTCCTTGATTAGAGGGCAAGCTAGTTAATTTTAAGAGACTATGACAGAACTAGGCAGAGTAAAAATGGCTGCTCTTTGGGTATATTAACTTCATCTTGGCCTTTCGAATGGTTAACCAACCCAGAAAATTCAAAATATCACATCTGATAACTCAATAAGTTAGATGGCGCTCTCTCTTCAGTGGTCTCTAGCATATATTTCACTCCCTTCCTTTCTCACTGCTTCTTCAAATGACTCCCTCAACATCTTTCACCAGCCCTTGTCTTGTTGCCTTCAAAGTTTGCTCTTCTCCCTCTCAGTTTTCTCATTTATTCTTCACATAGTTGCATGGTTATCTTTGTAAAGCAGTGATGTGATCATTATATCCCCTAGCTCCAAAACCTTTAGTAAAAGGAAAAGAGTTGGGGTTATATTTGGAAGAAGCACAAAAGACCTTATGCAACTTCTGTAAACACAGTTGAGGTATCATGGGAGCCTGGGCATGATCATGTGAATTGAATAAAGGTGTTGTACTGAGTTAAATAGGACAGTAAATGATAACAGTGAAAGGCAAGATCTAGTGTCCAAAGGCATGGTAAAGAGTAATGATGCAAACACCAGTCAACTAGGAGGTTCTTAGATGCTATGGTATCCATTTAACTGACTGGAGTATAAATATAGGTAGATAATAACCATCTAGGAGCTCTGCCTGATCACAGTAGGGATTTGGCTAACAGGACTCTCTTTGTCTTGCTCTTCTGCCTTTCTTAGCACATTATCTTAGTTTTCTCAGCCCACTTTCATTTACAAATATACAGTTCGATCTTCAACAGATTCTATTCTTCATAGTTCACAGATTTATACAGTAAAGGTCTGTATCTCTTTCTCCATTTCTATTTTAAAAGTCCTACAGAAGTTTTCTGATAGTTCTGATCTCACAGTCCAATTGGAAATTGAATTGTCTGGGATACAGATAGAAGAATGGTATGATTGGCAATTTCCACAAAGGAATGTGGTTATAGCTGGGGGAAGAATAGTTCCTCAAAGGAAGAAAGCACTGGTTCTGCAAGAAAGAAAGCAAGTTTTCCAAACTACAAGAAGGTTATTCTATTAAAAGGAGGATAAGGAAGAAGCAAGTGCAGATGCTAAATTCATTTAACTGAGTCATATGGAGTAGTTGTGATCCCTAAGGCATGAAAGCTTAGGCATAGTCACCTGGACAGTGGGAGCTCCATCAGGATGGCCACAAAGAAAACTGAAATGTAGCCGGGCTCGGTACAGGTCTGCCTATAATCCTGCGCCTTTGGGAGGCTGAGGTGAATGGATTGACTGAGCCCGCGGGTTCGAGACCCACCTGGGCAGGCGAGACCTCATCTCTACAATAAAATAAAAAAAATTAGCCGGGCGTGGTAGCGCGCGCCTGTAATTCTGGCTATTCAGAAGTCTGAGGTGGAAGGATTGCTGGAGCCCAGCAGGTAGAGGCTGCGGTGGCCAGGAGTGGCCACTGCACTCCAGTCTGGGCGACAGAGTGAGACTCCAAATCAAAAGAAAAGAAAAGAAAAGAAAAGAAAACTGAAATGTGGCTAGGTGCAGTGGTTCATGCCTGTAATCCCAGCACTTTGGGAGACCGAGGTGAGAGGATTGCCTGAGCCCATGGGTTCAAGATCAGCTTAGGCAACTTGGCAAGACCTCACATCTACTATAAATCAAAACACAAAAATTGCTGGGCATGGTGGCATGTATCTATAGTTCCAGCTACTTGGAAGGCTGAGGTGGAAGGATCAACTGAATCCAGCAGGTCGAGGCTGCAGTGGTCATGAGTGTGCCATTGCACTCCAGCCTTAGTGACAGAATGAGACTCCAACTCAAAAAAAAAAAAAAAAAAAAAAGAAAAGAAAAGAAAAGAAAAAGAAAAAGAAAAAGAAAACTGAAATGTAAAAAAGCAGTGTGATATTTACATCATGGGCTTGCATTCTCAGGTCCAGGAGGCCAACTTAATGTCAAGCCTTTAGGTAATTATGGACATAATTTTGTAAGTTCTATTTAATATTCATTTAAACTGATCTGACCTCATGAGAAAGAGTGAAGAAATGTAATTTCTGGCACTCAATCTTTATTCATTCATTTCTTTAGAAAATATCTGTTAAGTGGTCTATGTGTGCCAAGCAGTGTTTGGGATGTGAGTACACTGTAATGAATGGAACAGATGCTTTCATTGCCCAAAGACGCTTGAAAAGCATTTCCTAGTATGTTTCATTTTCCCAGTTTCCACTCTTGCAATGCAATGTTAAGTATGAAGGTGCAATAGAATCCCTCCTTTCCTACTCAGATGCTCATTTCAACAGTAGCTGACTTCTAATACAGTGTAGAATATGATGAGTCTTTATAGAAGCATCATCAACACCTGGAATTTCAGTCTGGCCATATATGTGCTAAAGATAAGTTTTTAAAACTACTCTTTGATAAGTTGCTTATTTAATTAGATAAATGAGAATCACTTTTTTTCAAGTTATATTATTTCATTAGCCAAAGTAGCTTACTAAGTCATGCTTTTCTTCAACAAGCTTCCTTCTTTCTGATCCATATCTTTTCTAAGATCATCAACATTATTTTTCTTATTAAGAAAAAAATATCTTTATTGTTCTTGATTTATAAAAGGAACCTCAGAAGTTTATTCTTTTCTTCTATACCAGGTCTGTAATTCAAATAGCTTTTAAAGGTGAATGGTGTGCTTAGTTTTAGTTGCATAGCCCATGAGGTTGGGATTATGCTATTCAATTTAACCAAGAAAAAACCTGTGTCTAACAAAGGATTAAGTCATTTTATACATAAAAATCAATTTTAATTAAAATAGCAATATAAATCAGTGAACTTTTTGCTATATGACATATCTGAGAAAATACCTATTTTATTATAATTTTAAAACATAGACATCTACTTAGTGTTTAATTTAAACATACTGCAGTAGTCATATTGGGTTTGTGTTCTGAAAGTAGCCTATTTTTGATGTGACTTTCTTTATAATTCCAATGTTTCAGGTAAGGTTCTATGAGAAAAAAATAGCACAAATTTCTGAATAAAATACAATTATTTCATTAAGATATGTTTAAAGTGTGACTAAAGCAAAATAAACAAGTGATAACTCTGAAGTAACAAATCAAATACTTTCCGAAATTGGAATCAAGGTTTAAAGAATCTTAGAAATTTATTTTAGAAAAGACTTTCTGAACTAATCTTTAAAAAATCAGGGTTTCAATTATTATTTTACAAATAGAGGCTTATAATATCTTTTCTACTACCACAAAAATTTTGAGAATATTAAATGAGAGACTGTACATGGAAGTCCTTTGCAAATGATGATGATATGTTGAGCTATTCAGTACTTAAAAGTGGATTAATGGCTCCATGCACCCTCTCTATGGTACTAGGTACCATATCTTCACACCAGCATACTATCATAACAATAGTCAGTAAAAGTCAGTATTTGACCTCCTCCAAACTTGAGATAATAGAATCATCAGACAGACTATGAAAAAGATGAGTTTTAGAACATTAAATGCACACCAAAAAAGGAATTAGAATATTGAGAACAATTTCATTCAAATATGATAAAAGAGCATGCAAATCTATTTTTAAAAAGCTATAACTTCAAAAAAATAGATGGCCTAAAACACTAAAATAAGCAATAAAAATAATGAACTCATATTATCTAAATTAAAGGAGTGTAAAGCCAGGAATGAATAAACTCAATCAGTACAGGGAAGGGCGGGAAAAGAAAAAGAAAATAATAAAAGTAAAAAGCATAGTAAATATTTAAAAAGAAATAACCACAATAAATGTAAATGGCCTTAATTTCCCTTTTAAAAGGTAGATCCTTATGTTGGGTAAGGAACTAAGTCCCACTTAAATGCTAATTATGAGAGAGACATCTAGTGCTTGAGGATCTTGGATATTTGGAAGAAATATATATAGATATAGATATAGTTTCTTATATATACTATATATGTATTTTCTATTCAAAATGGGATTGATTGATGGTATTTATTGATTGATAGATAAAACACTTTCAATAAAACTGGATAACCAATTAAATTTAAATTTTAAATAAACAATTGATATTTCTGTTATAAGTATGTCCCAAATATTACATGAGACAAAATTACACCAAAAAGAAAAATAAAGTTTATTGTTTATGTGAAAATCAAATTTAACTGGTGTACTATGATTTTATGTACTAAATCCAACAACCTTAAACCAAAGGAATGATGACCTAGCTATACTAATATCGGATTAATAGACTTTCTTTCTTCAATAAGTAACAAACTGCATGAGTCATAAACTGAGTGATAGATATATCATATTACATTAAAAATTTAAAAGCTCTGGTCAAATAAGACACTCTAAACAAAGTAAAAATAAAATGCACAGACTAGAAGACAACATTCCTGATTCATATAACAGGAAAAAGATTAAAATAAAGAATGTATAAATTGTTTATACAAGTTAGGCAGGTTAGGAAGGAAGGAAGGAAAGGAGGAAGAAAGGGGAGGAGATGAGATAGATAGAGATAGAGATAGAGATAGAGATAGAGAGAGAGAGAGAGAGAGAGAGGCAATTAACAGCAGAAAAATGACCAAAATGAACAGGCAATTCAAAGTACAAAGCCAAATGGTTAATATAAGACAATCAGCTTCAGTAATCATGACAATTAAGATTAAACTAACCAAGAGCTGCCATTATTGCTCATCTGACTATCAAAAATTTTAAAGTTTTGACAATCCTAGTGTTGAAGAAGATAAACTATGGAAACCCAATTATTGTTAGCCATATGAGTCTATAAAACCCATTTGGAAATCAATTTGACAGATCTGTAAGGAAAAATATAAGAGTGCTATCTTTTGAACTAGATGTTCTATTCTAAAGTATACATTTAGAACTGTACTGTCTAATGCAATAGCCACTAATTACATATGGTTATTTAAATTGAAATTAAAATAGAAAATTCTGCTTCTTAGTTGCACTAGCTACATTTCAAGTGCTCAATAGTTGCATATTGGACAAAGCAGATATAGAACATTTTCTATTATTGTAGAAACTTCTATGGGCTAGTGACCCTAAGACTAACTTTAACAATCATTTCTACAATAAAAAAAAAACTTAATTTCTTCTTCTTCTTTTTTTTTTTTTTTGGCTTTTCCCTTTAACAACCTAGCACAACTACTCTCATCTTAAGTAGCAGTCATTGCAATAAGATGATTAATCTCAAATACATTTCTCATCTAATTTAACTCTGGTAGACTCACATTCCCTATTGTGTCTGGAGGCTGTGGTGGACTGTGCAGTGCAGAAGAGAGTCCAGCCAGTCCTGCCCAGCAATTCAAGATGGTCACCATGGAGCAGCAGACCAGCACCACTCTCTCACCAAACAAGGCAGGGAGTAGGGACCCAGTTGCTGTTAAACAAAGGTACCTTGAACATTTTTGGAAGAGGGACACAAAGGTCTCTTTAAGCAACAGAGATCAGAAAATGCCAGTGGACATGGGAATCTGGGTGCCCCATGCCCTGCTGTGCCTCAGGCTAGCACAAGACCTGAAGTCCTGCCTAGCAGATGATAGTGGGTAAACCAAAAATGTTTTGGGAAGGTTCACCCCCTCTCAGATAGGTGCAGGTCATCAGCTCCATGCCCTAGGAGTCTTGTGCAGGGTTCAGGACTTTGATCAACTATAGCCCAAACAGAACAGGAGAAAGACCCATGCTGAGGCAGCCACCATGACTGCAATTTTCTTCCAGACTGGTGACTCACAGTTGGAAGAGGCTGCCTGCAGAGTGAACCCAGCAGAGCCACCATGAATGTGGCTTTCTGATTTTCTACTGGACTGGTGACTCATGGATGGTGAGGGCTCCATTGCAAAGTGAACCTGGCAGACATGCACCACCAGTTACTGGTGGCTATTCCTCAAGTCAGACTATGAAGAACTCCCTCAAGCCCTGAGTCCTGGCAGGATGGTGTCTGCCACCTACTGGATGGCAGAAAACTTGCCCTATTTCAAGAGCAGAGTATGGACCTAAACAAAGAGGGAGCAACACAAAAGACACCTGAGGGCTCTCTCAATGGGAAGGCACCTGGGTTGTAGGCTGCAGTAGGCAGACGGGAGACCCATCACCACCACCATCACCACCCCTGTCCCCTCACTACCCACAGAGCACTAGCAGTGGAGGCTGAAAGTTGGTCTAACGAGTTTAGGACCAGGTAAGAAGCTCTGCAATGACAGAATCCTGCCATAAGGTGGAGCAAAGAGTAGATGTGAATGTCCCTCACTCTCTCACTGAGTGACATATATTGAATCACAGAAAGGACTCTAGAACAGAGGCTAATTGAATAGCTTCAGAGATTTAAATAAAAACAGAAAATATAGAGAGCAAAGAGAAATCTGTCATAAATGAGGAAAAATCAACCAAAAAAATAGGCAACCCTCAGAGTCCTCAAGATATAGTGCCTGAAAAAGAAGCTTTTATAGAGCAAGCAATGAAAAACCCCTCAGAACTATCTGCCCCAGATGACTGCTATAGAAATCAGAGAGGTTGGATAGCAAAAGTGAGCAGGAACGAAGGAAACTAGAAGTGAACCTCACTGAAGTCATACAAGAAGTAAAAGCAGAGGTGGCCAATTTCAATAAAGCTCACTCTGAAATAATGAAAAAGAAAACCTTCATTCTAGAAATCAAGAGCACAATCACAAGCATAGATACTAGGGCCAATCAGAAAGAGGAAAGAATCTCAGAGCTTGAAGACCAAAATATGGAATTGAATCAATCTGTCAAAAAGCAGAATGAGAAATGGAAAATACCAGAGAACAAGCATTATATGAGGTCATTCAAGAAAACTTCTCACATCTAGCCAGAGAGATGACCATCCAAGCACAAGAGATTCAGGGAACCCCCACAAGGTATTATATGAGAAGACCATCCCCAAGGCATCCCCAAGACGCATACCCAAGACACATTGTAATTCACTTCCACAAGATAAGCATGAAAGAAAAAAATGTTATAGGCAGTGAGGAAGAAAGGTCAGATTACCTTCTGAGGAAAACCCATCAGAATTACTCCAGACTTATCTGCAGAAACACTATAAGCCAAAGGGGACTGGAGTCCAATTTTTAATGTTCTTAAAGATAAGCTATTCCAGACAAGTATTTCCTACCCTGCCAAGCTAAGCTTATTCAGTGGAGGGGAACTAAAATCATTCCCAGACATCCAAACCCTAAGGGTATATACCGCCTGAAGACCAGCCCTACAGAGACACTTAAGAAGGTATTGAACACAGAAGAAAGAAAAAAGAATGGTTATACCCATTACAAAAGTGCAGGCAAGCACAGAGTTAACAGAGCACTCACAAAAGATGAAAATACACACATATATAAATACAAAAGTAAAAAGGAAACAAAGCAATCCCCTAAAAGCCCTTTGACTGAGATAAACTCTCGGATTTCAATAATCAATCTGAATGTGAAGGGACTAAATGCGCCACTGAAAAGGCATAGAGTGGTAAGCTGGATACAGCATGATCCAATAGTCAACAGTATGCTGGCTCCAGGAAGCTCACTCTCTACAAAAGGATACCCACAGGCTTAAAGTTGGAGACTGGAAATTGATCTTTCAGGTGAATGGAAAGCAGAAAAGGGCAGGTGCGGTTATTCTGATAATAGTCAAAACAGTCTTCAAACCATCAAAAGCTAAGAGGACACAGAAGGACTATACATAATGATAAAAGACTCAATCCACCAGTAAGAAACATCCATCCTAAATATAGAAACAGGATCATCAGGTTTTATAAAACAGGTTTTAAGAAAACTAAGAAAGGACATTGACTCTCACACAATCATAGTTGGGGACCTAAATATCCCCACTAACAGCCTTAGATAGTTCATTGAGGAAAAAACAAAACAAAACAAAACAAGAAGGAAATTTGGAACCTCAGTCTGATGCTTGATCAAATGGATGTAACAGACACCTATAGCACACTTCACTCAACATCTACTGAGTATATATTCTATTCACCAGCACATGGCACATACTACAACATTGATCACATTCTTGGATATAAAATCAAGCATGGACAAATTTCAAAAGATAGAAATAATACCATGCATCTTCTCAGATCATAGTACAATAAAAATAAATATCGTCACTAACAAGATCCCCCAAAACACACAAAGATGTGGCACTAATCAACATGCCACTGAATGACTTCTGGGTCAACACAGAAATCAAGACAAAAAAAAAGATCGCTGAAAACAAAGACACATCTTATTAGAATCTCTGGGATGCCATGAAGGCAGTGCTAAGAGAAAAATTCATAGCATTACACATACAAATAAAGTAAACAGAAAGATCACAAGTAGACAGCCTAACATCAAACCTGGAGGAGGTGGAAAGGCAAGATCACCAAATCCTAACTTTAGCAGAAGAATACAGATCACTAAGATAAAAATCACAATTGCAGGACACAAGACAAAAATATTCATAGAAATGATCAACAAGACCAAAAGCTGGTTTTTTGAATGAATAAATAAGATTGACAATTCACTGGTCAGATTGACTTAAAAAAAAAAAAGAGAGAGAGAGAGAGAGAAAGTCCAGATAAACACAATTAGAAACACAATAGGCAAAATCACAAGCATGAAGCAATTAAAAAGATTATCAGAGATTATTATAAAAACCTGTATACAAATAAACTAGAAAATCTAAAGGAAAATAGAGCACTTTCTGACATCACACAATCTCCCAGGTTTGAAACAAGAAGAAATTGAAACTCTAAACAGATCAATAACAATCCAGGAAATTGAGGAAGTGATAAGAAATTTCCCTCCCAAACAAAACCCTGGACCCAATGGCCTCCCAGACAAATTCTACAAGACATACAAGGAGAAGTTGATACTAATCTTATTGAAAGTATTCCAGGCAATTGAGAAGGATGGAATGCTCCCAATTCATTTTATGAAGCTAACATCATACTGATGCCCAAACCTGGCAAAGACCCAACAAGGAAAGAGAATTACAGGCCAATTTCCTTGATGAACATAGATGTAGAAATTCTCAACAAGATTCTAATTGGAACCAATAACACATCTGAAGGATCAGTCACAATGAGCAGGTGGGCTTCATTCCTGGGATGCAGGGATGGTTCAACATTTGCAAGACCATAAATGTAATTCAGCACATCAACAGATGTAAAACCAAGAACCACATGATTGTATCATTAGACACAGAAAAAGCATTTGACAAAATCCAGCATCCCTTCTTGATAAAAACCCTTGAATACCTAGGTATAGGAGGAACATACCTCAAAATGGTAAAAGTCATATACCATAAACCTACAGCCAACATTTTGCTCAATGGGAAGAAGTTGGAAGAACTCCTCCTAAGAAGAGAAACAAAACAAGAAGGCCCATTCTCACCCCTCCTGTTGACCATTGTGCTGGATATCCTAGCCAGAGCAGTTAGGCAAGAGAATAAAATCAGGGGTATCCAAACAGGAAAAGAGGAAGTTAGGCTATCACTCTTTGTGGATGATATGATTCTCTATCTTGAAAACCCTAGAGAGTTTTTCAAAAGTCTCCTTGCACTGATAATTGATTTTGGTAAAGTCTCATGTTACAAAATCAACATGAAAAAGACAGTTCATTTCTTTTTTTTTTTTTTTTTTTTGAATTGGGGTC